>NW_027512633.1:300000-392500 GCF_048772815.1 Callospermophilus lateralis
GAGCTTTGGGTTAGGTGGTAAGAGGACCTGGTGGGACCCGTTGTGGGCACTGACAGGAAAAGAGAGAAGTGAGTGGGTGGATGGGTACCTCAGTACCTGCTACCTCAGCAAGGGGGCAATGCTCTGAGAACCGGCGGAGGTTTCGTTTTTTGATCTAGTAATTGGAGAAGAGAAATCAGGTTTGCTGAGGTGGGACTGACAGCAGAGAGTATGGAGCAGAAGGCTGAGTTTGAGGAACTATTGGAGAAGCATAGTTCAGGATGTGAGCGAAAGAGGAAAAAGGCCTTCACATAGGGGAATTTCCTTTCACCCTTTTGAGCACTTGCAGAAGTTAAAAAGGTCACACAGAATTTGAGGATCTAGAGACTCCTCTGGGGGCCATGAGTTTGGGTTGTCTAAGTGGTAATATGGCCAATGCTGTGTACTGAATTTGATGAGGATTTTGGGTTCCACCAGGCAGCCCCTGTATGCTCAAATCCCCATGACTTACAGAAGAAGTCGGCTTTTCCCCCACACAGCCGTGGCGGTGTGTGGCTTTGATAGTCTGCCGGGCAAACATACTAATATATGCTAGCCAACCTGCATCTGGCTTGCCTGTCCCTACAACCATAATGTTTGTTTCCATTATCTATGGTACGGAAAGGATTTAATGGAATTTTAATGGGATCCTCTTCATCAGGGATATTCTAATAGAAAAGACCTATAGCCAGCTGGCAAATGTCTGGGTGGAGAGATGGCCTCAAGGTCCCTAAGTGGGCTGTATGCAAGAGAGACCATACTTCTTATCTAGTAGGATTTGTGATCAGCCATCGCTGCAGTAGGGGCTGATGAGCGTTAGGACTACGGGTGGCCAAGGAGAGAGTCTATAGCCTTACCCACGTGGCGAATATGCAATTTGAAAGGGTTTCCAGTCTTTTCCAGTTTCCAGCCAGAGTCTGGACATGGCACAGGCTTGAGATGAGACGCATGGATGGAGGAAGTGATTCCCTCTACTTTTACTGCTTTAGGTGCTATAAGTAGCACCTGGAATGGTCCTTTCCAGCGGGGTTCCAGGGATGACACCTGATGTCATCTTATGTAGAGGAAGTCTCTTTCTTGATATCAATGTGGATTCCCCTCGTCCCCAGGTTGGAAGGCAGTAGCCAGCTGTTTCCACAGGTATATCTGAGTTCTTACAAGAGATTTAAGTCTGTCAAGCAACGGTGTGTGGAAGGGATCCTTAGGTCTTCAAGTCGGGGTTAGGTCTCTTAGTGGAGGAGGGGCCCCATAGAGAATTTCATAGGGGGTGAGGTTACACAAAGAAACAAAGGGAGTATTTCTTGCATGAAACAGTGCATAAGGCAGGAGCATAGTCTAATCTTTTATGCCGGTCTCTAAGCTTAATTTCGTTAAGGTCTCTTTAATGGTTTTATTTATTTTTTTTACGTGTCCTGATCTCTGGGGTCTATAAACACAATGTAACTTCCAATTAATCCCCAGGGTCCTGGCTATCCCCTGATTTACCTGGCCCATGAAGGGTCTTCAATTATCAGACCATGTTACATTAGGCAGGCCGTGTCTTTGATAAATATCTTTCAGGATCTTCTTGACCACAATTTGTGCCGGTTTTCTTTTATTTTTTTTTTTTTTGGTGGGAAAGGCTTCAATCCATCCTGAAAATGTATCTACAAAGACTAGGAGATATTTAAGCCTATACCTTGCTGGCTTAATTTCAGTAACGTTCACTTCCCAGAATTGTCCTGGTCTAATTCCTCATAGGTGCTTTCCTGTAGGAAGCTTGGAAGTGTAAGCATTAACCAATTGACAGAACTGACAGGCTTTTGTTACCCATTCAATTATTTCCTTTCACTGTGAGTGAGTTTGTCTAAAACTCTGTTCTTGATCCTACAGTAATGCCTGCAGTTTTTTTGAACCAAGTTGATTGAGTTGATGTACATTTTTAACGTAGTGTAGGGCTTTCTGAAATTGCAGGCTGGGCTCACTGAAGTTGAGGAGTTCATTGTCAGTGTTCTTAGATGTTATCAAAAGCTTGCTGGTGCTCAAGGGTCCATTGGAATTGGGCATTCTCATTTAACAGCGGGTATAAAGGAGCAGCTAAGAACACAAACCCAGGTCCATAACCTGCTAAAGCCAGCAGTCCCAAGAAACTCTCTATGTTGTCTCCTGTTAAATGGGGGTGGTATCTGCACAACGGTTTGTTTCCTGGGCTCAGTGAGCCATCATTTACCGTGCCTAAGGGAATACCCCAGGAAGATTACTTCTTGCTGGCAAATTTGGGCCTTTTTGTCCGAAGCTCTCTACCCGAGTTGAGCAAGCTCAGATAATAGTGCTTGGGTCTCAGACTCACAGTTTTCTTTGGTGTTGGCTGCCAGTAGCTGGACATCCACATATTGAAGCAGAATGACTTCGGGGTGTGTAGTTCTGAAGTTGTAGAGATGTCTGTGAAGGGCTTCATCAAAGAGAGTGGGGGAGTTTTTGAACCCCTGTGGGAGTCTAGTCCAAGTTAGTTGAAAAGACGTTCCGGTTTCTGGGTCTACCTACTCGAAAGCAAACACCAACTGACTATCTTTATGCAGAGGCAAGCAAAAGAAAGCATCTTTTAAGTACAGAACAGTATACAATTTTCACTCGGCCACAGCAAAGATGTAATTGGGGTTCCAGCATGCTGGGGCTCAGAGCTCACTTAAATAGAGCAGAGAGCCCTGAGAACAGCTTTAACAGAGCTTACATACTTTTCTTGGAGAGGGCAGAAAGGGAAATTTATTGATTGGTCAGGGCGAGTGTGCGGTTTGCGTGCACCCGGGTGAGGGAGTATATTCTGCAGTTTGGCAGTTGGGGACAGCACATTCTGGGAACAAAATAGCAAACAGTTCTCAAGATTTTAACAGTGGTTTGTTAAGCATACAGAAAAACAGGAAGTGACAAGTGCCTATTTAATTAACCTTTCACCTAAGCAAAATGGAAAGTGAGCATGGATTACTAAAAACAACCATGTTCAGGTTGCCTAATGCTCTCAAATGTTAATCATATTGGAGGCAACATATGTCTTTCTTCCTAAGATTATGTATTCAACCTCAACCATGTTGAAAATGTCTAACCCTCTTACATTATACTTTGCCTGATTTCCTAATGTCTCTATTGATATCTGCTTTCCTACTTATTTTCCCCAGTTCATCATTGTGACTGACCCTTCGCGTGTGCTGACACTGACATTCACTCACTACCCAAAAATCTATTGCTAAAGAATTTTGTCCAAATGCCATAATCACTCTTTTTTCTAAACCTACAGGCTATCTTCCTAATCCTACCGACTATGCCTTTTTGACTGGATGTTCTCTTCGACATTCAATCATCCAAGGTAGAAGGTCCTATCCCATTTTATATCGATTTATCTGAGACATCTGTGCAGAATGCAATTCAAAGCTAAGTATACCAATCATGGGCCCAATGCACTTCTAGGCTTCAAATCTTACCTAGATTTATATTTTCATACTTATATTTCACCTATATATTCTTGTAAATATTGCAGATTCCCAATACTATTAGTCATCACGCAGAATGATTCCTAACCCAAATCGAACCTGTTATTAACCCTAACCATACACTGTTCCCTCAATCTAACTTTACAGAAGAGCAGGCCCAGAGTTGGTCTTTCAATACAGGAATGTAGGAGATCTTCCACATGCTGAGAAACTCAAAGATCCATGTAGAAATGAACTCTGGAGAAGTTGTAGGCAGCTATGAAGGACCTGAGAGAGCAAAAGTCATCTTCAATGGCAAACAACCTTGTCAGGATGAAGGGTTTTGTCTGTATCAGTCTCTCTGTTCTTAATATAGAGAAGATGGACCAAACCAGGCCTGTTTGGAGAGCTGTTCCCTGGTGCCTATGGTTTATATACCATTCTAACTTGTGAAAGTGTCACAGTAAGTAGGGGCAGCCTCCATCTCATGGGACACTTGGAAGCAACTCTTAGGACCAAGTGGTTGCCAAGGCAGTTAGCTCATTCAGTTCCTAAAGGAAGTGACCTACATCTCTTCCTTGGTGATGGAACTCTCTGAACTTGGGATCCAGGAAGCCAGGCACTCAGAGCCAGTTGCAGTACTAGTCCCAGTGGACTCACTTGTTTGGATTTACCAAGGAAAGAGTCAGTCTTTCTTGGTACCTGCTGATGTGAGGATGGAAAAAGCCAGAAGAGCTCTGAAGAGGGGCCTTTACTGAGAAAGCAGGTAGTGGCTAACCGCTGGCTCCAGACAACTTCACAGTGTTGGCCAAGGAGACCAGACCCGAGACAGGACAGGCCATTTCAGGAAAACATAGTAGGGCCCACCAGTCATAGGACACTCTGGATAGTTACAGACATACTAGGGGGAAGGTGGTGCCTTTGTGGGTGTGGGTGTGAGTTTGTGGTTTTGTCTCATGTTCTGAGAATAGGTAAGAAAGGCGGTTTGTTTGGTTTGGAGTGGACAAATTCTAGTATGACTTATGACAAGGTGAGTGTTTCTATATCTGTGTATCCCACTGTGTCCTTCGTTGTAGACATTAGAAAAGAGAATGCATCACGGATGTGTCCTGTCTAGTAGAAAGCTTCCCAGCATTCATCCTACCCTATTTATGAATGGACTGTCACTTGCCTTAGGGATGGGCAACACCTACTTCCTTCCTAAGTCCCTGTTTTCATCAGGAATTCTGGCCACTGTCCAAAATAGGCTCATGGTTTTGTGTGCAAGATATGTACCACCTCCAAGCTCTGTGACATGGCCGTGCACTGGATAGCTGAAGGGAATGGGGAGCATCTCAGAAATCTCAGATATCAGTGTTACCAGGAAAATATCAGTGGAGAAACACTGCTTTGGGCCTTTTGCTTACCTATTGTTCTGTTGCCCTGAATCTCAGGAAGGTTTTTGCCTCAAGCCACCACTTTGTGAATCGTGAAGAAAACAGTTTTTAAACGGAATTGAATAGGCATCACCTGTGGCTCTTTGCTTAATTGCTTTGGAAAGGGACTTGTCTAAATCAGGTTCTTGGCCCTGTGTTAGGCCGTGGATTAGATTCTCAGCACCTGATGGATCCAAAGAATGATCCCATTTGTACATCCAAAACCAAAATAGCAAAAAGTTCAGTCATTGTGGATGAAGTCTCTTGCCTTCCTCTGTTAGGTTACTGATCTCCATCAAGTGAGAATAGGGATCCTTTCTTTCAAATGAGCTCTTCAAAGCCCTGCAGAGGCTAGCCCATAGGTGCTTGGGTTTTCTCATGACTCCATATCACATTAAGAATCTATACCTGACAGTCATTAGGCCTCAAATTGGAGAAGCAGAGCAGTATTAAAGGCAAACCTATTTGACCACTCCTGGTTCACAGAAAGGGTGTCCAGCCCACCATGACTTTAGCCAAATGAGGGGAAAGGGACCTTATTTTGGACACTGTCTTGGGCTCCACCCCTCATGGAAAACTCCAGCCATAGGTAATGATGAGTGTCTATGTGGAAGAATATGAGGGCGATGAAGGAGTGTTTTGGTTTTAATTGTGGTCATTTGCGTGGCAGTTGAATGAGATGACTCTGTCCATCTGGGCTTGAACTCTGGAGTGATTCCCCTTAGAAAATGAGTTCTGGTACTGAACTCAGAGAAGTATTGTCATGAATTTTGTTGGGATTTTAGCAGGCCACGCATGAGAGTCACCCTTGGAAACTGAGATCTAGGCCCAGGGTGGCTTTCCACAGAGCACTGGGTATCTCATCCAGGATATCACATGATTTATTCTGAAATAATTGGCAGCCATAGTTGAAAGTCAAAACACACATGGACCTTACATTGTAGAACTCAATGTACCTGGCTTCATGTGACCTTTGGCCACTCTTTGGGAAGCCTTGCCTGTGAGAGTCCTCCAGAGCTTTCATTGAAATTAGCTTCCTCAACACTTAATGGTCCCTGAATGATTTGAACCCACAGTGCCTCCAACTTCATCCTTGAAAAACGGGGAAGATATATACCATGAAATGTTTTAAATTCCCATGACCAGGTGGCACTTGAGAACCTTTGGATGTCCTGCTGCTGATCTTGAGTGTTCCAGCAAAAGCGTTGATTGACTGTGTTTCATTTAAATGGTGTAGAACAGAGATGCCAGTAAGTTGGAGCCTGCTGAGTAGTGGGCCTATTGCAGTGGTGTGCAAGTGTGTGATAAAGCATTTGTGGTGGGGCCATGTGAATGTGCTATTGGCTTTTAAATGGCTTGGGACTGACATGGTGCAGCCAGCAGACCCTTATATGTAAAGGCATCTTGTTATTTGGAGAGATTTCAGGGCAATTTTCAGAATCAGGTTGCTATGGACAAGGGGGCAAGCTATGTTGGATAGAAGCCTGGTTGGTGCTTTCTCCTGCAGATCTTGACCCACAACACATGACAGAACTCCCTCCAGCACTGTCTCCCAGTTGAACTTGTTGTATTTCATGAAGCGAATACCAAAGTCCCAGTGCAGCACCAATAAAAACCACGAAAAGTGGAGGAATTCCAAATAGCATCACAGTCCACATGGGAAGAAACTTAGCCTCCAGTGGCACCAGTTTACCTACAAAGAGAGAATTCAGCAATGCTGCCTCAAGTTCAATGTAAAATAAGAAACCATGTCCTCCAGGTCACATAGATGCAGACCCAGCTTTGATGGTCTAACTAGAAAGGAAGCTAATGCTCCTGAGAATAGCATATATTTCAAGTGCCCAATCTTGGAGGCAGTTTCTCAAAAAGTCTATAGGCCAACAGAGCTCCATGTTTGTGGAGTGTTTACCCACACAGGTAATGTCAAGTCATTGTTCTGGATGAGAGTGGGAATAATTTTGTGTAGCACATATTGCATACACATTGGATTCCTTATCTAATTTTCCATTCGAAATACTGAAACCCTGACACTAACACATACCCTACTAGACTCTGACTACTAATCCTAATATGAGGGAGAAAAATAACCCAAACAGAATAGGAATACAAGAAGATCAGAGGAGGCATGGTGTATATTTGGACTTTCCTTTTGCATTTCATAGGGTAGGAGTTATATATCTAGTCAATTTTTTGTTGGAATAGGTCTCTATGTGTTTTTAAGTTAAGAAATATGTGAATTCTTGTCTCCGTTTCTCTGTAGCTTATTCAGCACATGTATATTTATATGCACATATAGAATCCTTCCTGGTATGAAACATGCATACTTGTGAGGTGGCTGACTTGGCAGATACAAATTGTGAGAAGAGATCACTGCTCCTAAACAGTGTTGGAACTGAAAATTCAACCTATGGGTTAGCTTCCTAGTTGAATAACACTATACGTAAATCCATGATCAGTAAAAAGAATATTTTTGGATCTGTAGATAATATATATTTCGTGGTGAATTTCGATTGGCATATATATTGCTCTTTTTAATATCTCTGTGTGTGTGTTTGTGTGTGTGTGTGTATATATATATATATATGTTATATGTATATACACACACACACACACACACACAAGAAGTGTATATATATATATATATATATATATATATATATATATATATATATTTTCTCCAGATTTTTCAAAATATGAAATATATGTGTCTTATACCCACTCCGTAAATTCATTCATATTCATGTATATGGATTTATAATGAACTTTTCACAAGATTATTCTCAGAAATATTCATCCCCCTGAAATACATATTTGTTTCCAGTACTGAAAACTAACTTCAGTTAATGTTGCATACAAATACTAATATTTATACAGTAACTGACCCAGTTTAACCTCAATGCAAGTAGATTCCTATGGGACATGTTGTGTATTTTAATGTTCATTTTTATTCAACACTGGTACATTACTATTTCTTCAATTTATGCACATCATAGGATATATATTTCATCCACCAGTTAGCAAACTTATAGGCATTTGTTTCACTTTCAATCACTTCCTGCTTCAGAGCACATGGATTCCTCCGTGTTTCTTGAATGGTCTTTTCATGAGACTTCTTTCCAAACACATTATTTTAAATTTCCATAATCAGTTTTGAAGCAAAACTCACAGACTCTTCATGATAAACCATAAACCTAATATTACCTTTAGATGTATCAGTGGTTGGAATGAATGTATGTGTATCAATATAAGATTTCCTTTATATTTTCAGATATAAATTGAATGCATTATTTAACTTTGGAACCCATTATATTATTTATTCACAGTATGGTCTATTCTTGCATTATCTCTATATTTATAGTCACAGGGTACACCTATTTGTACACCCAATACTAATTTGTACATCTTCAAAATATTGCTCCCAGAAATGGTGGAAGATATACTCAAGTCACCTTATCTACATGTACATTTTATCACAGTAATATTCTGGACACGAAAAGCAAAGGTCACACTTATTATTTTACCAATGTAATGGTCAGGCGAGTGTCAGAGGAAGAGACCACAAAAGACTGTCTCATGCAACAGCCAAGGGTTTATGGGGGTCCAGCATGCTGGGGCTCAGAGCTCCCTTGAATAGAGCAGAGAGCCCTGAGAACAGCTTAAGCAGAGCTTATATACTTTCCTTGGAGAGGGCAGGGAGGGAAGATTATTGATGGCTCAGGGCGAGTGGGCAGTTTGCATGCAAACAGGTGAGGGAGTACATTCTGCAGTTTTGCAGTTGGTACAGCACATTCAGGGAACAAGATTAGCAAACAGTTCTCAAGATATCCACAATGTTTTGTTAAGCATACCAAAAAATTGGAAGTGACAAGTACCTATTTTATTAACCTTTCATTCCCCACTTCTTCTTTTGGTTACTTTTAATCATTAAAGTGATCATTGGGGGTGTCACATTTTATGTCTGCTAGTGTGGTATATTGTTTTCTTATTACCATAAGTTTAACTTGTCCAATTTGAGCTTGGAAAAAGGAAACTACACGGTTGAGCAAACAGGGTCTCACAGTTAGCAATAATATGAGGTTTATTAATGGACCAGCCAGGGCTGATAAATGCGTAGTTAACCAGAGGGACTCTGTGAACGAAGACTCAAACCACCCTTTTGGGGCCTCTCTCTCTTGTTGATGCTCTACAAGGCGTCTTCTTAATTTAATCATAGATTCTTTTACAACTCCAGTATGGTCGGCATAATAACAACATTCTTCACTCAATGCAGGACAAAGGCCCCTTCTCTCAATAAGAGGAGGTCGAACCCTCGCCTGTTCTGTAAAACAACTTCAGAGAGAGAGGTTAAAGATTCCTGTAAAGCTGTGATGGAGGTTTTTAATATCTTTAAGTTTTGGTCTATTGCTACTTCTAATTGGGTAATTTGTTGTGTCCCATGGACTAGGGCAGTGGTTCCTGTGCCCACCGCTGCAGCAACTCCTATTCCTAATAGGATGGAGAAAGTGAGGGATACGGGTTCCTGGTGGAACCAGGTTGTATGCGCCCCTATTGGAACTTTAAATGATCCTGCGTCATGATAGAGGACTCTGGGAAACATCTGCACCATTACATACTTAATCAGAGGAAGAGACCACAAGAGACTGTCTCATGCAACAGCCATATGTTGATCATTTTATGAAAACATAAACAATGTTTAAGTATATAGAATTATACTGTTGTAAGGACGGACAAGGCAAGGCACCTAAGATAGCACAGAAGACAGGGAAACAGTCCTATTTGGTTGTAACCAGATTTAGAGGGCATTGCTTCTGTTGTAATCTTTTAATCCCCTGAACCCCAAGTTTAGGTAGTTTCAGAATTTTGTACCCAACATGTAACGTAAGGGGCTCAGAAATTCACAGTCTGCAGAAGTTCACAAAAAGCAGTTTTTGTTTCTGTTTTTTTTTCCTCTGCTCTGGGAAAGTTAACTTTTAAAGGACACCTGGTAGGGGGAGAGCTTTTTTCTTTTTTTTTCTTCCTGCCAGCTGTTACCATGGAGCCCAGTTGGTAACTTCTCTATCTTAGAAATGTAGCCATCTCTGGAAGCCCCAGCTCAACGCCAGAGGCCTTGTTCACATATTTTGTGAAAAAATAGTAAGGGGGTGTCTAGCTTAGGAGTGCTGATTTTTCCAGCCAGTGGCCAAGTAGAACAAAGCAACACAAAAAGAGGAAGTTTATCTACACTGAACTCTTGTATAGGGCCTCTGTTGCTGAAAGTCCTAAAGTCAGCCATGATCAAGGCTTCTGGAGAAGGCCATTTAAGATTTTTCTGTGGGATTGGAACAGAGGGAAAGACAAGGAAGGTGGGGGGTGAGAGCAGCTCCGTGGTTCAGAGAATGAGGAAAAAGAGATATAAAAGAATAATGGGAAAGGGGTTTGGGATTTTCCTGGCAATAAAACTTGAGCAGTAGAACAGGTAGAGCAGAGGGGAGGATGGGAGTGAGTATCCCAAAAAGCCTTTGAGGGACTTTAAATTCTTTGTAACCTGTTTTCAGTGATGACAAAGCAACTTTAAAGGCCATTTTCATTACATCTTGGATAGGCGTCTTAGGGCACTCCTCAGCTGGTTTGAGCTTTGTGTTAGCTGGTAAGAGGACCTGGTGGGACCCGGTGCGTGCACTGACAGGAGAAGAGAGGAGTGAGTGGGTGGAAGGGTACCTCAGTACCTGCTACCTCAGCAAGGAGGCAATGGTATGAGATCCAGCGGAGGTTTTTGTTTTTGATCTAGTAATTGGAGGGGAGAAATCAGGTTGCTCATGTGAGAGTGACTGCGGAGTCTGGAGCAGAAGGCGGGGGGTGAGGATGTATTGGAGAAGCATAGTTCAGGATGTGAGCAAAGGAGGGAAAAGGCATAAACATAGGGGAATTTCCTTGGAAGGAAATTCCCAATTGATGGATCTTTTTGAACACTTGCCGAAGTTGAAAAAGTCACACAGAATTTGAGGATCTGGAGACCCCTCTGGGGGCCATCAGTTTTGGTTGTCTAATTGGTAATATGGCCAATGCTGTGTACTGAATTTGATGAGGAGTTTGGGTTCCACCAGGCAGCCCCTGTATGCTCACATCCCCATTATTTTCAGAAGAAGTCCGCTTTTCCCCCACACAGCCATGGCTGTTTGTGGCTTTGATAGTCTGCCGGGCAAACATAGTATTCTAGGCTAGCCAACCTGCATCTGGCTCGCGTGTCCCTAGATCCATAATGTTTGTTTCCATTATCTGTGGTACAGTAGGGATTTAATGGAATTTTAGTTGGATCCTCTTCATCAGAGATATCCCAATATAAAAGACGTATAGCCAGCTGACAAATTCTGGGTGGAGAGATGGCCACCAGGTCCCTAAGGGGGCTGTATGCGAGATAGACCATACTTCTTGTCTAGTAAGATTTGTGATCAGCCATCGCTGATGAACGGGCTGATGAGGGTAAGGACTACTGGTGGACAAGGGGAGAGTCTATAGCCTTATCCACATGGCGAATATGCAATTTGAAAGGGTTTCCAGTCTTTTCCAGTTTTTCAGCCAGAGTCTGGACAGGGCGCAGGCTTGAGATAAGAATTAGGATCCAGGAATTGATTCCTTCTACATTTACCACTGTAGGTTTTGTAAGTAGAACCTGGTATGGTCCTGTCCAGCGGGGTTACAGGGATGACACCTGATGTTGTCTTATGTAGAGGATGTCTCTTATTTGATATCGATGTGGAGTCCCCTCTTCACCAGGTTGGTAGGCAGTGGCCAGCTGTTTCAACAGGTATCGCTGAGTTCTTTCAAGAGCTTTAAGTCTGTCAAACAAGGGGTTGTGGAGGGGATCACTAGGTCTTAGAGTTGGGGTTAGGTCCCTTACTGGAGGAGGGGCTCCATAAAGAATTTCATAGGGGGTGAGGTTACACAAAGAAATAGAGGGAGTATTTCTTGCATGAAACAGTGCATAAGGCAGGAGCATAGTCCAATCTTTTATGCCGCTCTCTAAGCTTAATTTCGTTAAGGTCTCTTTAATGGTTCTATTTATTTTTTTTACCTGTCCTGAGCTATGGGGTCTATAAGCACAATGTAACTTCCAATTTATCCCCAGTGTCCTGGCTAACCCCTGACTTACCTGGGCCATGAACGCCGGGCCATTATCAGACCCTATTACCTTAGGCAGGCCGTGTCTTGGAAAAATATCTTTCAGGATCTTCTTGACCACCAATTGTGCCTTTTTTGTGGGGAAGGCTTCAATCCATCCTGAAAATATATCTACAAAGACTAGGAGATATTTAAGTCCATACCTTGCTGGCTTAATTTCAGTAAAGTCCACTTCCCAGAATTGTACTGGTCTGGTTCCTAATAGGTGCTTTCCTGCGGAAAGCTTGGAAAGATAAGCATTAACCTATTGACAGACCGGACAGACTTTTGTTACCTGTTCAGTTATTTCCTTTTGCTGTGAGTGGGTTAGTGGAAAACTCTGTTCTTGATCCTTCAGGAATGCCTGCAGTTTCTTTGAACCAAGGTGTGTGAATTAATGTACATTTTTAACGTAGTGTAGGGCTTTCTGAAATTGCAGGCTTGGCTCTGTCAAGTTGAGGAATTCAGTGCCAGTGTCGTTAGATGTTATCAAAAGCGTTCTGGTGCTCAGGGGTCCATTGGAATTGGGTATCTCCATTTAACAGCGGGTATAAAGAAGAAGTTAAGGACGCAAACACAGAAATCCATAACCTGCAAAACCCAGTAGTCCCAAGAAACTCTCTGTGTTGTCTGCTGCTAGATGGGGGTGGTATCTGCACAACCATTTGTTTTCTGGGCTCAGTGAGCCATCGTTTACTGCCCCTAAGGGAATAGCCCAGGAAGATTACTTCTTGCTGGCAAATTTGGGCCTATTTGGCAGAAGCTCTATACCCGAGTTGAGCAAGCTCATATAATAGTGCTTGGGTCCCAGACTCACAGTTTTCTTTGGTGTTGGCTGCCAGTAGCAGGTCATCCACGTATTGAAGCTGGGTGACTTTGGGGTGTGTAGTTCTGACGTTGTTGAGATCTCTGTGGAGGGCTTCATCAAAGAGAGTGGGAGAGTTTTTGAACCCCTGTGGGAGTCTAGTCCAAGTTACTTGATCAGACGTTCCAGTTTCTGGGTCTACCCACTAGCAAGCAAACAGCAACTGACTATCTTTATGCAGAGGCAAACAAAAGATAGCATCTTTTAAGTCCAGAACAGTATACCATTTCTGCTAAGGGTTCAGAGTGATAAGCAGATTGTACGAATTAGTTACCGTGGAGTGAATGTCCTGCACTC
The DNA here is from genome assembly GCF_048772815.1 of Callospermophilus lateralis. NCBI lineage: Eukaryota > Metazoa > Chordata > Mammalia > Rodentia > Sciuridae > Callospermophilus > Callospermophilus lateralis. The sequence continues at coordinate 313,176 of NW_027512633.1, forward strand.
TGTTATTAATCTCTCTTAGGTCTTGAACGGGGGATAGTCCCCGGTTCCTGGCTTTTTTTACTGGGAGCAGGGGAGTCTTCCAGGCCGATTGACAGGGCCTTAGGACCCTAAGGCCAGATATTTCTGAATATGGGGCCTTATCCCATCTTTAGCTTTTCTGCTCAGAGGATATTGTTTGACATTGATTGGGGAGGCTGAGGTTTTTAACTCCACTGTTCTTGGAGGTTGTTTCACGGCTAGGCCTAACCTAGCCGTTTTTGCCCAGGTATCTGGGTAATCTGTTATCCATTTCTGGGGTAGCTTGCTTTTTTGAGCAGTCTTGGGGGGTGTGAAGAGTGGATGTTCATCTTCTACTGACATTTATAAAGCCAAGACTATAGGAGTTTTTACTGAAGGATTTAGAAATTTCATTTTGGGGCCTTCGGGGTTAAAAGTTGTTTTGGCCTGGAGCTTACTGAGCAGATCTCTGCCCATCAATGGGGCCAGGCATTCTGGGATTACTAGGAAGGAGTGATGAATTTTTCCTTTCCCCATGTCCATGGTCCTCTTAGTTGTCTATGTCTGATATTTACTGCCATTAGCCCTTTGAACTAGAGACATTTTATTTGATAGTGTGCCCAGTGGGGCCTTAAGGGCTGAGTATACTGCTGCTGTATCCACTTCAAAGTTTACCTGGGTCCTCTCCACTTCAAAAGTTACCCTGAGCTCGGGGAAGGGATCTGAGCCCCGACATTCTTAGTCATCCTTTTGAGTCAGAATGGCTGGCTGTCGTGGCTGTCTCTTTTCTAGGGCACTCTTTGGCCCAGTGACCTTTTTCTTTACAGTAGGCACAATGATCTGAGGCCAGGGGTGGCCTCTGGCGTGCGCCCAGGTTTCCGTTCCTGTCTTCCTGTTTGTTAATTTCTGGCCTATTTATTGTTGTGACCAGGACCTTAGTCAATGCCTTAGTCTGTCTTTTGCATCTCTCATCTTCCCTTTGCTCCCTTTCTTTCTCTTTGTTTCTCTCATATAGTATACTTTCTCGGCTTCTCTGACTAAATCTCCCAAAGTCATATCTTGTGATCCCTCTAAGAGTTGTAACTTTCTTTTAATATCCAGGGCAGCTTGCCCAATGAAGGCCATCATGACAGATGCCTTTTGATCCTCTGCCTGAGGATCAATAGGAGTAAATCTCCTATATGCCTCCATAATTCTCTCTAGAAACATAGAGGGATATTTATCAGGCCCTTAAATTATCTCTCTTACCTTGGCCAAATTAGGTGGTTCCCTAGCGGCCGATTGGAAACCCACTATTAGGGCCTGGCAATAAGTGGACAGATGCTCCCTACCTTCAAAGGTGTTGGGGTTTCAGTTGGGTCAATTCAAGGGGAAGCTGGCTTTGATTATGTTGGGAAGTTGTGTTGGTCACACATCTGGTCCGAGAATATATTTTTTAGCTTCCAGGAGGTTTTTCTCTCATTCCTCTGCCGTAAAGAGAGTTCCTAGGATTTGTTGGCAGTCATCCCAAGTAGGCAAGTGTGAAAACCCCAGGTAGTTCTTTGAGTTCTTTTAGCCGGGCCAGCTTCCTCCAGGGAAGGAGGGGCTGTGTGTGACGCGGGGGAGTCATCTGGAGGGCACTGGGCCGGCCTAACTTCCTCCAATGGCAGAGAAGCAGAGTCAGCAGGGGAATCACTTAGAGGTTGTTGGGGGTTGGGGACAAGGGCAGGGGATAAGAAGGAGGAGGAGAGTCCAGTTGAATCTTGAGACTCAGGGAGAACAGAGGGTGGAGGAGGAGGAGCAGAGGGTTTGAGAGATAGAATCGTGGTGGAAGGAGTAGGAGCGTAGGCAGGGACAAGGAAAGGCTTCACCCATGGAGGAGGAGATTTGCAGAGGTCCTGCCAAGTTAAGATATATGGCTGTTGATCTGGATGGCTATGTGGCCTCAGCTGAAAGACAATATCTCTGATTTTTCAAATTAGTGGGAAGTAGAAACATCCTTCTGGGGGCCATCCAACTCCAAAGGTGTGTCATTCTGAGGCACAGAGAGTCTGCCAGGTCCAGCGTTTTAATGAAAAAGAAAGATTCTGGGCCCTTAAGCAGACTTTGGTCCAGTGATCAAGGGTCAGGGAGAGAAGTGTTGAAGTGCTCTGTCCCAAAATGAGAGATACACAAACAGTGAAAGCAACGACATACTACACAGACAAGACAAGACAATAAAGACAGACAATGGACGTCCAATACTGAGACAAGGACTGAGTAGCCCTCAAAACCTGATGGGCTGGCAATACCGAATCCAAAACAAAATATCACAGAGTCGAGGAGACTATTGTTCCTTGATTTCCTGAGTCCTCTGGGGCGTCCCCCAGGGATGTGGCCTGTGGCTCTGTGACACGTCTGTCAGCCACCGTCAGAGAGAGCTCATGCTCAACACCGATAGCGATTTTGCAAAACCCTAACCTGAAACCTGAAACCAGAAAAAGTCACCTTACTTACCCTGAAAGGAGCCCCTTGGGGGTCTTTCGTCCGCCGCTGCTGGATCTCGCTGGTGCCTCCAGATGTAAAGATCGGGTGAGCGACAGAGGAAGAGACCACCAAGAGAATGTCTCATTCAACAGTAAAGGGTTTATTGGGAGACCAGCTTTCTGGGGCTCAGAGGTCACTTGAATAGAGCAGAGAGCAATGAAAACAGCTTAAGCAGAGCTTATATACTTTCCTTGGAGAGGGCAGGGAGGGAAGTTTATTGATGGGTCAGGGCAAGGGGGAGGTTTGCGTGCAAACGGGTGAGGGTGTGTATTCTGCAGTTTGGCAGTTGGGGACAGCACATTCTGGAAACAAGATTAGCAAACAGTCCTCAAGTTTCCAACAGTGTTTTGTTAAGCATACAGAAAAACAGGAAGTGACAAGTACCTATTTTATTAACCTTTCACCAATGCCTAAATGGAATGTGAGCATGGTTTACTAAAAACATCCATGTCCACGTTGCCTAATGCTCTCAAATCAATCTTATTTGTGACTACATATTTGTTTCTTCCTAAGATTATATATTGAACCTCAACCATGTTGAAAATGACTAATCCTATCACTCACTTTGTATTTTGCCTGATTTCCTAATGTCTCTATTGATATCTGCTTTCCTACATATTTTCACGAGTTCATCATTGTGACTGACTCTTCACATGTGCTGACATTTACATTCACTCTCTATCCGAAATCCTATTGCTAAAGAACTTTTGGTCGAAATCCTATACTCACTCTTTTTTTCTAAATCTACTGACTATCTTCCTAATCCTACCAATTATACCTTTTTGACTGGATGATCTCTTCTACAATCAATCATCCAAGGTACAAGATCTTAAGCCATTGTATATTGATTTATCTGAGACATCTATGCAGAATATAATTCAAAGCTAAGTATTCCAATCAACAGCCCAATGACCTTCTTGGATTCAAATCTTATCTAGATTTCTGTGTTCATACATATATTTCACCAATATATTCTTGTAAATATCGCAAGTTCCCAATACCATTGTTTGTTCCTCAGTATGATTCCTAACCCAAATCGAACCTGTTATTACCCTAAACATACACTGTTCCCTCAAACTAAGTTTACAGATGAGCCGGGACAGAGTTTGTCTTACAATAGTAATGTAGGGGGTCTTCCACATGCTGAGAACATCAAAGTTCCAGGCAGAAATGATACCCTGGAGAAGTTGCAGGCAGCTATGAAGGACCTAAGAGATCAAAAGTCATATTCCATGGCAAGCAACCTGGTCAGTATGAAGGGATGTGTCTGAATCAGCCTCTCCTTTCCTATTGTAGAGAAGACTGATCAAACCATGCCTGCGTGGAAAGCTGTTCCCAGGTGCCTATGCTTGATATACCATTCTAACTTGTGAAAGTGTCACAGGAAGTAGGAGCAGCCTCCATCTCATGGGACCCTTGGAAGCAACTGTAAGTACAAAGTGGTGGCCAAGGCAGTGACTTCATTCAGTTCCTGAAGGAAGTGACCTCACCTCACTTCTTTGGTGATGGAAATCTCTGGACTTGAGATCCAGGAAGCCAGGCACCCAGAGCCAGTCCCAGTCCCAGTTCCAGTGGTCTCACTTGTTTGGATTTACCAAGGACAGAGTCAGTCTTCCTTGGTACCTACTGATATGAGGATTGTCAAATGCCAGAAGAGCTCTGAAGAGGGACCTTTCCTGAGAAAGCAGGTATTGGTTCACCACTGGCTCCTGAAAACTTCACAAAGTTGCCCAAGGAGACCAGATCTGAGACAGGACAGGCCATTTCAGGGGAACATAGTATGGCCCACCAGTTAGAGGACACTCTGGATAGTCACAGACCTACTTGTGTTAAAGAGGTGCCTTTTTGTGTGTGGGTGTGAGTTTGTGGTTTTCTCTCAATTTCTGAGAATAGGTAGGAAAGGCTCTTTGTTTGGATTGGAGTGGACTGTTTCTAATAAGTCGTTTGACAGGGGTAGTGTTTCTATGTCTGTGTATCCCACTGTGTCTGTGGTTGTAGACATTAGACAAGAGAATGCATCAATGCATGTGTCCTGTCTAGTAGAAAACTCTCCAGTATTTATTCTGCCTAATTGATGAATGGACTGTGGTGTGCCTTATGGATGGGCAACACCTACTAACTTCCTAAGTTAATGTTTTCTTCCTGAATTCTGGACACTCTCTAGTATAGGCTCATGGTTTTGTGTCCAAGATATGTACCATCTCCAAGATATGTGACATGACCATATACTTGAGAGCTGTAGAGAATGGGAACATCTTAGAAAACTCAGATATCAGTGTGACCAGTAAACTCTCAGTGGAGAAACCCTGCTTTGGTTCATTTGCTTACCTATGGTTCTGTTGCCCTGAATTTCAGGAAGGTCTTTGCCTCAGGCCACCCCTTTGTGAAGCCTGAATAAAACAGTTTTCAAATGAAAATAAATGGGCATAACCTGTGGCTCTTTGCTTAATTGCTTTGGAAAGGGATGTGTCTGAATCAGCCTCTTGGCCCTGTATGAGGTTGTGGCTTAGATTCTCAGCACATGATGAATCTAAAGATAGATTCCATGTGTGCAATCAAAAGCAAAATGGCCAAAAATCTGTCATTGTTGATTAGTCTCTTGCCTTCCTCTGTTAGGTCCCTGACCTCTATCAAGTGAGAATAGGGATCATTTGAATCAAATGAGTTTTTGAAGCCTTGAAGAGATGCTTGTGTTTTCTTATGACTCCAAATCACATAAAAAATCTATCGCTGAGAATCAGTAGGCCTCAAATTGAAGAAGCAGAGCAGTATTAACGGCAGGTCTATTGGATCACTCCAGGTTCACAGGAAGGGTGTCCATGCCACCTTGACTTTAGGCAAATGAGGGGTAAGGGAGATTTTTTTGGACACTCTTTTGGGATGTGTCCCGCTTTGAAACCTCCAGCCACAGGTTATGATGAGTGTCTATATTTAATAAGATGAGGGCCATGTGGGAGTATTTTGGTTTAAATTGTGGTCATTCGTGTGGCAGTTGGAAGAGATGACTGGATCCACCTGGGCTTGAACTCTGGTGTCATTCCCCTGAAAGACTGAGTTCTGGATCAGACATCAAAGAAGTATTGCCATGAATTGTGTTGGGATTTTCGGAGGCCACACATGAGATTCGCCTTTGGAATCTGGGAACTAGGCCCAGGGTGGCTTTCCACAGAGCACTGGGAATCTCAGCCAAGATATCACATAATTTTATTCTGAAAGACTTTGAAGCCATATTTACTAGTCAAAACACACATGGACCTCAATTGTAGACCTCAGTGGGCCTGGATTCTTGTGACCTTTTGGCCACTCTTTGGGAGGACTTGCCTGTGAGAGTTCTCCAAAACTTTCATTGAAATCAGCTTCCTCACCATTGAATGATTCCTGAATGAATTGATACCCACAGTGCCTCCAACTTCATCCTTGAAAATTGACTAGATAAATACCATAAAATTTTTGAAATTCCAATGACCAGATGGCACTGGAGAACCTTTGGATGTCCTGTTGCTGATCATGACTGTACCAGACAGTGCATTGATTGACTGGATTTCATGAAAATTGTGGAGAACAGAGATGCCATTAAGTTGGTGCCTTCTTAGTAGTGGGACTAGAGCAGTGGTGAGCAAGTGTGTAATAAAACATCTGTTGTGGGGTCATGTGGATCTGCTATTGGCTTCCAAATCGCTGTGACTGACATGGTGCAGCTAGCAGACCCTTATATGTACAGACATCTTGTTATATGGAGAGGTTTCAGGGCAATGTTCAGAATCAGGTTGCTTTGGTCAAGGGGGCAACCTATGTGGTATACAAGCCCTGTTGGTGCATTATTCTGCAGACCCTGACCCACCACATTTGACAGAACTTCCTCCAGCATGGTGTCCCAGTTGAACGCATTGTATTTCCTGAAGCAAGTACCAAACTCCGAGTGCAGCAGCAAGAAACACTGTGAAAAGTGGAGGATGATGAAATGGCTTCACAGTCCACGTGGGGAGACACTTAGCCCCCAGTGGCCACAGATTACATACAAAGAGAGAATTCAGCACTGCTGCCTCATTTTCATTGTAAAATAAGAATCCATGTCCTCCAGGTCACATAGATGCAGACCCACCTTTGATGCTCTCACTACAAAGAGAATTCAGCACTGCTGCTTCATGTTCATTGGGAAATTATAATCATATCCTCCAAATCACAGAGATGAAGACCCATCTTTGATGGTCTCACTAGAAAGAAACCTAAAGCTCCTGACAACTACATGTATTTCAAGTCCCCAACCTAAAGGCAGTTTCTCCAGACGTCGTTAGGCAGGCAAATCTCCATGTTTCTGGAGTTTTTACACTGTCCCTTATTTTTGGAAACTGTTCTATCATCTCCAAGGTTGTGAACTCCTGAGCATTTTCTATTTCAGATATGTATTTAAAGATTTTCTAACTCTTCTCCTCTAATTGTGTCTTACTTGGGGCGAAGGTAATGTCAAGGCATTGTTCTGGATGAGAGTAGAAAAATTTTTTGTGAAGCACATATTTGATAAACATTGGATTCTTCTTCTTATTTTCCATTCGAAATACTGAATCCCTGACACTAACTCATACCCTACTATAATATGACTACTAATCCTAATATGATGGAGAAAAATACCCAAGCAGAATGAATATGCAAGCATTTCAGAGAAGGCATGGTGTATAGTAGGACTTCCCTCTTGAACGATAAAGGGTAGGTTTTATAAATCTAGTCAATTTTTAATTGAAATAGTCCTCCATGTGTTTTTAAAGTTAACAAATATGTGAATTCCTGTCTCCCATTCTCTGTAGCCTACTCAGCACATGTATTTTTATATGCACATATAGAATTCTACCTGGTATCACACGTACATTTTTATGAGTTGGCTGACTTGGCAGAAACAAATTGTGAGAAGAGATCTCTCCTCCTAAACGCTGTTGGAACTGAAAATTCAAACAATGGGTGAGCTTCCTAGTAGAACAATGTTATACATAAATCCATGTTTAGTAAAATAAATAATTTTGCATCTGTGGATGATTTATATTACATGATGAATTACGATTGGCATATAGATATTGATACTTTTTAATGTATTTTTTGTGGTTTTTTAATATATATAAATATATATATATATAAATACATATATAAATATATATATATATATATATATATATATATATATTCACACTCTTCACATTTTATAAAATATGAAATATATGTGTCTTATATAACTCCGTAAATTCATTTATGTTCATGTATGTGGATTTATAATCAACTTTTCACAAGATTATTCTCAGAAATACTCATCCACCTGAAATACATATTTGTTTCCCAGTTCTGAAAAGTAACTTCAATAAATGGTGCTTACAAATCTCCTAATATTTCTAGAGTAAATGACCCAGTTTAACATCAATGCAAGTAGATTCCTATAGGACATGATTTCTATTTTGACGTTCATTATAATTCAACACTGGTACATTACTATTTCTTCAGTTTTTGCACATCATAAGATATATATTTCATCCACAAGTTCACAAATTTATAGGAATTTGTTTCACTTTCAGTCACTTCCTGCTTCATAACACATGTATTCCTCCATGTTACTTGACTGGTCTTTTCATGAGACTTCTTTCCAAACACATCATTTTCGATTTCCATAATCAATTTCGAAGCTAAACTCACACACTCTTCAAGATAAACCATAACATTAAAATTACCATTAGATGTATAGCTGGTTGGAATAAATGTATGTATATCAATAAAAGATTTTCTGTATATTTTCACATTTCCGTTCAATGCATTATTTAATGTTGGAACCAGTTATGTTATTTATTCACAGTATGGTCTATTAATGCATTATCTCTATATTCAAAGACACAGTGTACACCTCTTTGTCCCCCCAATACTAATTTATACCTCTTCAAAATATTGCTCCCAGAAATGGTGGAAGAATTACTCATATCACCTTATCTATATATATATTTATATATATATATATATATATATATATATATATATATATATATATATATATATATATATATTTATCACAGTAATATTCTGGACACAAAAAGCAAAGGTCACAATCATGATTGTATCAAACCCTAAATGGAAAGTGAGCATGGATTACTAAAACAACAATGTCCAGGTTGCCAAATGCTCTCAGATGTAAATCCTATTGGTGACTACATATTTGTTTCTTCCTAAGATTATATATTATAGTTCCAGCCTGTTGAAAATGTCTAATCCTATCACTCACTTTATACTTTGCCTGATTTCCTAATATCTCAATTGATATCTGTTTTCCTACATATTTTCCCCAGTTCATCATTGTGTCTGACACTTCACATTTGGTGACCTATACATTCACTGTCTACCCTAGACCCTATTGCTAAAGAAATTTTGGTCCAAATCCTATACTCACTCTTATTTCTAAACCTACTGACTATCTTCCTAATCCTACTGACTATTGCATTTTGACTCGATGTTCAATTCGACAATCAATCGTCCAAGGTATAAGGTCCTAAGCCATTGTATTTCAATTTATCTGAGACATATATACAGAAAATTATTAAAACCTAAGTATCCCACTCAAGGGCCCAATGCCCTTCTCGTTTCAAATCTTAACTAGGTTTCTGTTTTTATACTTATATTTCAGCTATATATTCTTGTAAATATCACAGGTTCCCAATACCATTATTCATCCGGCAGAGAGATTCTTAACCCAAATAAAACATGTTATTAACCCTAAACATACACTGTTCCCTCAATGTAACTTTACAAAACAGGAGGGACAGAGTTGGTCTTACAATACTGGAATGTAGGGGATCTTCCACCTGCTGAGAACATCAAAGGTCCATGCAGAAATGACCCCTGGATAAGATATGGGCAGCTATGAAGGACATGAGAAAGCAAAAGTTAAATTCTATGGCAAACAACCTGGTCATGATGAAGGGATGTGTCTGAATCAACCTCTAAATATAGAGAAGATGGACCAAACAAGGCCTGTGTGAAGAGCTGTTCACAGGTGCCTATGGTTGATATACCATTCTAACTTGTGAAAGTGTCACAGAAAGTAGGGGCAGCCTGCATCTCATGGGACCCTTAGAAGTAACTGTTAGGACAAAGAGGTTGCCAAGGCAGTGACCTCATTCAGTTTCGGAAGGAAGTGACCTCACCTCACCTCCTTGTCGATGGAACTCTCTGAACTTGTGATCCAGGAAGAGACACACCCAGAGGAACCCGCAGTCCCAGTTCCAGTGGTCTCACTTGTTTCAATTTACCAAGGACAGAGTCAGTCTTTCTTAGTTCCTACTGATGTGAGGATGGCCAAATGCCAGGAAAGCTCTGAAGATTGGACTTTCCTGAGAAAGCAGGTAGTGGCTCACCCATGGCTCCTGACTACTTCACAGAGTTGGCCAAGGAGACCAGATTTGAGACAGGAGAGGCCATTTTGGGGGAATATAATATGGCCCATCAGTCTGAGGACACTCCGGATAGTCACAGATCTACTTGGGCAAAAGAGGTGCCTTTGTGGGTGTGGATGTGTGTTTCTGGTTTTGTCTCATGTCCTGAGAATAGGTAGGAAAGGATGTTTGTTTGGATTGGCGTTGACTGTTTCTAGTAAGTCGTTTGACAAGTCAAGTGCTTCTATATCTGTGCATCCCACTCTGTCCGTGATTGTAGACATTAGTAAAGAGAATGCATCAATGGATGTGTCCTGTCTAGTAGAAAGCTTCCAGGCATTCATCCTGCCAAATTTATGAATGGACTGTGGCTTGCCTTATCGAAGGGTAACACCTGCTATCTTCCAAAGTTTCTGTTTTCTTCCTGAATTCTGGCCACTCTCCAGAATAGCCTCATGGTTTTGTGTCCAAGATATGTACCACCTACAAGTTCTGTGATATGGCCATGTTCTGGATAACTGACGGCAATGGCGAGCATCTCAGAAAACTCAGATATCAGTGTGACCAGGAAAGTCTCAGTGGAGAAACCCTGCTTTGTGCCTTTTGTTTACCTCTTGTTTGTTGCCCTGAATTTCAGGAAGGTCTTTCCCTCAGGCCACTCCTTTGTGAAGCCTGAAGAAAACAGTTTCAAATGGAAATGAATGGGATTCACCTGTGGCTCTTTGCTTATTTGCTTCGGAAATGGATGTGTCTGAATCAGACTCTTGGCCCTGTGTGAGGCTGTGGTTAGATTCTCAGCACCTGATGGATCCCATGTTTTCATCCAAACCCAAAATGGCCAAAAGAGCAGTCATTGTGGATGAAGTCTCTCGCCTTCCTCTGTAAGGTTCCTGAACTTCATCAAGTGAGAATAGGGATCCTTTGGGTCAAATGAGTTCTTCAAAGCCCTGAAGAGGGAAGCCGATAGGTGCTTGGGTTTTCTCATGTTTCTAATTCACATAAAGAATCTAAACCCCACAGTCAGTATTCCTCAAATTGGAGAAACAGAGCAGTATTAACGGAAGGCCTACTCGATTACTCCTGGTTCACAGGAAGGTGTTCAGGCCACCCCGACTTTAGGCAAATGAGGGGAAAGGGAGCTTATTTTGGACACTGTCTTGGGCTGCGCCCCTCATGGAAACCTCTAGTCAGAGGTTATAATGACTGTCTATATGGAAGAAGATGAGGGCCATGCAGAAGTGTTTTGGTTTTAATTGTGGTTATTAGTTTGACGGTTGGAAATGATGACTGGCTCCACCTGGGCTTGAACTCTGCTGTAATTCTTTTTACAGACTGAGTTCTGGAACTGATCTCAGAGAAGTATTGCCATGAGTTGTGTTGGGATTTTAGGAGGCCATGCATGAGAGTCACCCTTGGAATTGAGATGTGTGCCCAGGAAGGCTTTCCACAAGGCACGGGGAATTTCAGCAAGGATATCACATGATTTTATTCTGACAAACTTGGCAGCCATAGTTGAGAGTCAAAACACACATGGACCTCACATTGTAGACCTCAATGGGCCTGGCTTCATGTGACCATTTGGCCACTCTTTGAGAAGACTTGCCTGTGTGTGTTCTCCTGTGCTTTCATTAAAATGAGCTTCCTCAACATTTAATGGTTCCTGAATAAATTGAAAATCATAGTGCCTCCAAATTCATCCACGAACAATGGCTAGATAAATACCATGGAATTTTTGAAATTTTCATGTCCAGGTGTCACTGGAGAACCTTTTGATGTCCATTTGCTGATCATGAGTATACCAGACAATTCGTTGATTGACTGGGTTTCATGAAAAATGGTGTAGAACAGAGATGCCAGTAAGTTGGAGCCTTCTTAGTAGCAGGTCTAGAGCAGTGGTGGGCAGGTGTGTGATAAAACATCTGTGTTGGGGCCATGTGGATCTGCCATTGGCTTCCAAATGGCTTGTGACTGACATGGTGCAGCTAGCAGACCCTTATATGTTAAGGCATCTTGTTATATTGAGAGGGTCAGGGCAATGTTCAGAATCAGGTTGCTATGGGCCTGGGGGCAAGCTATGTGAGATAGAAGCCTGATTGGTGCATTCTCCTGCAGACCCTGACCCACCGCATGTGACAGAACTCCCTCCAGCATTATGTCCCAGTTGAACTCCTTGTATTTCGTGAAGCAAATACCCAACTCCCAGTGAAGCAGCAAGACACACCAGGAAAACTAGAGGATGACCAAATGGCTTCACAGTCTACACGGAGAGACACTTAGACCGCAGTTGCCACAGTTTACCTACAAAGTGAGAATTCAGCACTGCTGCCTCATGTTCATTGAAAAATAAGATACCATGTCCTCCAGGTCACATAGATGCAGACCCAATTTTGGTGCTCTCACTACATAGGAAGCTAAAGCTCCTGACAACAACATATATTTCAAGTGCCCAAACTCAGAGGCAGTTTCTCAAGATGTCTTTAGGCCTGCAGAGCTCCATGTTTGTGGAGTGTTTACCCTGTCCCTTACTTTTGGAAACTCCTCTACCACCTCCAAGGTTGTGAACTCCTGAGCATATTCCGTTCCAGATATGTATTCCCAGATTTTCCAACTCTTCTCCTCTAATTGTGCATTACTTCAGGCAAGGGTAATATCAAGGAATTGTTCTGGATGAGAGTGGGAAGATTTTTGTGTAGCACATATTTGAAAACACATTGGGTTTATTTTCCTATTTTCCATTCGGAATAATGAATCTCTGACACTAACCCATACCCTACTAGACTCTGACTACTAATCCTAATATGATGGAGAATAGTAACTCAAACAGAATAGAAATACAAGCAGTTCAGAGGAGGCATGGTGTATATTTGGACTTCCCTTTTTCATTATATAAGATAGGAGTTATAAATAAGTCAATGTTTATTGAAATAGTTCACCATGTGTTTTTAAAGTTAAGAAATATGTCAATTCCTGTCTCTCTTTAGCCTTTTTCAGCTCATGTATTATTATATGCACATATAGAATCCTACCTGGTATCACACGTACCTTCTTCTGAGGTGGGTGACTTGGCACATACAAATTGTGAGAAGAGATCACTCCTCCTAAACACTGTTGGAACTGAAAATTCAACCTAAGTGTGAGCTTCCAAGTTGAACAACATTATACATAAATCCATTTTTAGTAAAATGTATATTTTTGGATATGTGGAAGATATATATTTCATGATGAATTTCGATTGGCATATATACTGCTTCTTTTTAATGTCTGTGTGTGTGTGTGTTTGTGTGTGTATATATATATATATACTCTCCAGATTTTTCAAAATATAAAATATATGTGTCTTATTATACACTCCCTAAAATCATTCATATTCATGTATGTGGATTTATAATCAACTTTTGACAAGATTATTCTCCGAAATATTCATACACCTGAAATTCATATTTGTTTTCTAAAACTGAAAACTGACTTCAGTAAATGGTGCATACAAATCATAATATTTCGTCATTGCAAGATGGCCACGAATAGAGTGCATCACACCAAGTGTACTGCACCACTGCACAGGTGAATAACGAGTTAGAGTGACAAAAAAACTATCTTGTTAGGAAATTACAGCAAAATGGGGGTGCACCAAAACCTAGAAGAAGGATTTCTAGCACCATGGTCCGGTAATTGAGTCTCAAACACGAGCCAAATGTGCGACCCGAGATCCCATTTGACTGATCCGCGCGGCCCACCCAGTGGCTAAAGACAGTGCGGCACCACCGAGATGGGTCCAATAAGCAGGGAGAAACGTTGATAAGGATTCTGTGGCATCCTGCCGGTAGAGCCCCCACTGAGCCCTGAGCTGAGTTCAGGATTTCAGACAGGGAAGGAAGCGGTACAGTTCTATCTCCCACAATGGAAACTCTTCCAAGGAAACCAATGGCCATCATCTTGGAGAGCTGAAGTAACCTCAGCCACTCTCCTACAGATTACAACAATAAAACAGGAGTGTGTTATTCAGCTCATCTCCCATATATCGGGGAATTCGCATAAAATCTCTCCTAGGATTTCCGGGGGAGAGATTATCAGAGCGAGCCTGCATAAAGATGGGGGAAAACAAGAGGCAACTGACCTTCAACTCCCCCTCTCATCAACTGTGAAAATAAAACCTGTCTAACCAGTGCTGGGGAGGGGCAAGTGGAAAAAATCAAAACAATAGAGTGTCTGGCTTCCCAATAGACACCCTCCACAACCAACAAACGGCAGGCCCAGAGTACAGTTTGAACTGCCGAGAGCCATCACTCAGGGGAAATCTGGTCTTGCAGGAAAAACCAGGACTAGCAGGAGAAACCAGAGGACTAGAGGCCAGGCCCTTGTGACTGGGCAGCGGGAGACTGCAGGCCCACAGGCGACAGTCCACCCGCTGCCCGCGTGACTAGGCGGCTTGAGAACGCCCTGCCGCCAGCGACCGACCGCACCACTGGGTGGCTAGAGATCGCCCGCCCGCCAGTGACAGCCCACCTGCTGCACAAGTGACTGGGCAGCTGGAGACCGCCTGCCCGCCGGCCACCGACTGCACGACTGGGCAGCTGGAGACCGCCTGCCCGCCAGTGACCCGGAGCTGAAACCAACAAGTGACAGTACAGTCCCACCCCCCTATACAGACACCTCAGCAAGGAGCCTTGGGCCTGCCAAAACAGAGAGTTGACGTCACTGGAGCTCGGCCTTCGGAATTTCTTCCAAGCGGAATCCACTTTAGCATGCATAGTCTACCAACACAAAGGAGAGACAACAGAGACATACAACACCAAAACAAATCTCTAGAATAAAGCAGAAACACAGCAATCAAATAGAGCTGGAAAGTAACGTGAACATCATGAAAAAACAATGGAATAAAAGGAGTACAAACAATGCAGGACAACTTAATTCTACAGGAGGACCTAGAAGCACCAGAAACAGGGATAGGGAAAGAAATCAAGGCATACTTAACTCAGATGGAAAGAAATATTAGAGAAGACATGAGGCAGCAAGTCTAAGGAATAAAAGTATATTTTGAAAATGAATTAAACAAACAAATTCAAATGGCAAAAAATGAGCTTTACCAAAAAATAGAGATCTTAAAAAAATTCAAACAGTAATTCTAGAAATGCAGGAAACTATAAACCAAATTAAAAACTCAAACAAGAATATTACAAATAGAGTAGATCAAGTAGAAGTCAGAAAATCAGAAAATGAAGACAAAGTTTATCAACTTGAAAAGAATATAGTCAACACAGAAAAGATGCTTAAATCTCTTCAAGAGATAAGGGATGTCAAAAAAAAAAAAACTTGAGAGTCATCGGGATAGAAGAAGGCATAGAGATTCAAACCAAAGGAATGGACAACATATTAAATGAAATAATTCTAGAAAACATCCCAGAGATGAAAGATGGATTGGATTGCCAAATCCTGGAAGCCTACAGGACCCCAAACATTCAAAAACATAATAGACCAAATCCAAGACATATAATTATGAAGATAGCCAACATACAGAACAAGGAGACAATATTAAAAGCTTATAAGAGAAAGGAGGCAGATTACATTCAGGGGTAAACCAATTAGGTTAACGACTGATTTTTCATCACAGACTTTGAAAGAGAGAAGATCCTAGAACAATGTATTTCAAATGCTGAAAAATAATGGATTCCAACCAAGAACACTGTACCCAGCAAAATTAAGCTTCAGATTTGAAAATGAAATTAAAGTCTTTCATGATAAACAAAAGCTAAAAGAATATGCAGCCAGAAAACCAGCACTGCAAAGCATTTTGAGCAAAATACTACAAGAAGAAGAATTGAAAAATAGTGCCCAAAACTAACAGCAGGAGGTATCTCAGTAAAGGGGGAGGAAAATAACCAAAAAAGTAAAAACTAGCCAAACTAAAATATAATAAATAAATAAACATGACTGGAAGTACAAATCATATTTCAATTGTAACCTTAAATGTTAATGGCCAAAACTCACCAATCAAGAGACATGGGCTAGTAACGTGGAAAAAAAAAAATCCAACAATATGTTGTCTTCAGGAGACCCATATTATAGGAAAAGACATACACAGGCTGAAGGTAAAAGTTTGGGAAAAATCATACCACTCACACGGCCCTCGGAAGCAAGAAGGAGTGGCCATACTCATATGGAATAAAATCAACTTCAAACCTAAGTAAATCAAAGGGATAAAGAAGAACACTATATTCTTTTAGAAGGAACCATCCAACAACAAGACTAACAATTATCAATTTGTATGCACCAAGCAATGGAATTGCAACGTTCATAAAACAAACTCCCCTCAAGTTCAAGAGTCACATAGACTACAACACAATAATTATGGGTGAATTCAACACACAACTCTTGGCATTGGACAGATCCTCTAGAGAGAAACTGAATAAAGAAACTATAGAACTCAACAGCACAATCGATAACCTAGACTTAACAGACATATAGAATATATCAACCATCATCAAGTGGATACACGTTCTTCTCAGTAGCAGCACATTGATCCTACTCAAAGATAGACCATATATTATGCCATAGGGCAATTCTTAGTAAATATAAAGGCATGGAAATAATACCATGCACCATATCTGATCATAATGGAATGAAACGGGAAATCAATGATAAAAGAAGGAAGGAAAAATCCTGCATCACATGGAAAATGAACAACATGCTACTGAATGATCAATGGGTAACAGAAGACATAAAGGAGGAGATAAAAAAATTCTTAGAGACAAATGACAATACAGACACAATGTACCGGAATCTATGGGACACAGTGAAAGCAGTTTTAAGAGGGAAATTCATCTATTGGAGTTCTTTCCTCAAAAAAAGAAAAACCAGCAAATAAATGAACTCATGCTACACCTCAAAAACCTAGAAAAGGAAGAGCAAAACAACAGCAAATGTAGTAGAAGACAAGAAATAATCAAATTTAGAGAAGAAATCAACAAAATTGAAACAAAGAAAAACATTGAAAAAATTGATAAAACTAAAAGTTGGTTTTTTGAAAAAATAAATAAGATCGACAGGCCCTTAGCCATACTAATGAACAGAAGAAGAGAGAGAACTCAAATTACTAAAATACGGGATGAAAAAGGCAATATCACAACAGACACTACAGAAATAAAGAAGATAGTTAGAAAGTATTGTGAAACACTATATTCCAATAAAATTGAAGATAGTGAAGGTATTGATAAATTTCTTAAGTCATACGATCTGCCCAGATTGAGTCAGGAAGACACACACAATTTAAACAGACCAATAACAAAGGAAGAAATAGAAGAACCATCAAAGGACTGCCAACCAAAAAAAACCCTGGACTCGATGGGTATACAGCGGAGTTCTACAAAACATTCAAAGAAGAACTAATACCAATATTATTCAAGCTATTTCAAGAAAAACAAAAAGAAAGAGCTCTTCCAAATTCATTCTATGAGGCCAACATCACCCTGATCCCGAAACCAGACAAAGACACTTTAAAGAAAGAAAACTACAGAACAATATCTCTAATGAACTTGGATGCAAAAATTCTCAATAAAATCCTGGCGAATCGAATACAGAAGCATATCAAAAAAATTGTGCTTCATGATCAAGTAGGATTCATCCCTGCGATGCAAGGCTGGTTCAATATATGGAAATCAATAAATGTAATCCACCACATCAATAGACTTAAAGACAAGAACCATATGATCATCTCCATTGATGCAGAAAAAGCATTCGACAAACTACAGCATCCCTTTATGTTCAAAACACTATAAAAACTAGGGATAAAAGGAACTTACCTCAACATGGTAAAAGCTATATATGCTAAAAATCAGGCTAGCATCATCCTAAATAGAGAAAAGCTGAAGAAATTCCCTCTAAAATCTGGAACAAGACAGGGATGCCCTCTATCACCACTTCTATTCAATTAAGTTCTAGAAATACTAGCCAGAGCAATTAGACAGACAAAAGAAAATAAAGGCATAAAAATAGGAAAGGAAGAATTTAAATTATCGCTATTTGTAGATGACATGATAATATATTTAACAGACCCAAAAGGGTCTACAAAGAAACGGCTTGAGTAAATAAATGAATTCATCAAAGTGGCAGGATATAAAATCAACACACATAAATCAAAGGCATTTTTGTATATCAGCAACAAAACTTCTGAAATGGAAATGAGGAAAACCACTCCATTCACAATATCCTCAAATAAAATAAAATACTTGGGAATCAACCTAACAAAAGAGGTGAAAGATTTATATAATGAAAACTACAGAACTCTAAAGAGAGAGATAAAAGAAGATCTTAGAAGATGGAAAAATGAACCCTGTACATGGATAGGACGAAATAACATTATCAAAATGGCAATATTACCCAAAGTTCTCTACAGGTTTAAAGTGATGCCAATCAAAATCCCGACAGCATTTCTTGTAGAAAAAGATAAAGCAATCATGAAATTCTTATGGAAAAACAAAAGACCCAGAATAGCGAAAGCAACTCTAAGCAGTAAGTGTGAATCTGGAGTTATGGCGATATCAGAGTTCAAACTGTACTACAAAGCAATAGTACCAAACACAGTGTGGTACTGGTACCAAAACAGGAAGGTGGACCAATGGTACAGAATAGAGGACACAGAAACCAATCCACAAAATTACAACTTTCTTATATTTGATAAAGGGGCTAAAAGCATGCAATGGAGAAAGAATAGCATCTTCAACAAATGGTGCTGGGAAAATTGGAAATCCATATGCAAATAAATGAAACTGAATTTCTTTCTCTTGCCATGCACAAAGGTTAACTCAAAATGGATCAAGAAGCTAGATATAAAATCAGAGACACTGCGTCTGATAGAAAAAATGTTGGTTACGATCTTCATACTGTGGGGTCGGGCTCCAAATTCCATAATAAGACTCCCATAGCCCAAGAGTTAAAAACAAGAAAAAACAAATTGGACTTACTTAAACTATAAAGTTTTTTCTCAGCAAGAGAAACAATAAGAGAGGTAAATAGAGAGCCTACATCCTGGGAACAAATTTTTACCCCTCACACTTCAGATAGAGCCCTAATATCCAGAATATACAAAGAACTCAAAAAATTAAACAATAAGATAACAAATAATGTAATCAACAAATGGGACAAGGAACTGAACAGACACTTCACAGAGGAAGACATACAATCCATCAACAAGTACATGAAAAAATGCTCACCATCTCTAGCAGTCAGAGAAATGCAAATCAAAACCACCCTAAGATACCATCTCACTCCAGTAAGATTTGCAGCTATTATGAAGTCACAGAACAACAAGTGTTGACGAGGATGTGGGGAAAAGGGTACACTTGTACACTGCTGGAGGGACTGCAAATTGGTGAAGCAAACTTTGAAAGCAGAATGGAGATTCCTGGGAAAACTGGGAATGGATCCACCCTTTGAACCAGCTTTTGCGCTTCTCAGACTATACCCTGAGGATCTTAAAAGAGCGTACTATAGGGATACTGCCACATCAATGATCATAGTGGCACAATTCAAAATAGGTAGACTGTGGAAACAAACTAGATGCCCTTCAATATATGAATGGATAAAAAAAATGTGGCATCTATACACAATGGAGTATTATGCAGCACTAAAAAATGACAAAATCATAGAATTTGTAGGGAAATGGATGGCATTAGAGCAGATTATGCTAAGAGAAGGTAGCCACTCTTTAAAAAACAAAAGTCAAATGTCTACTTTGATATAAAGAGAGCAACTAAGAATAGAACAGGGAGAAAGAACTTGAGGAAAAGATTAACATTAATCAAAGACGAGAGAGGAAAGCAAAAGGGAGAGAGAATGGAAACCATATGGAAATGGTAGGAGACCCTCAATGTTACACAAAATTACATATAAGAGGTAGTGAGGAGAAAGGGGGGTGGAATAGGGAGAGAAGTGAAAAACAGCAGATGAGGTAGAGAGGGAAGATGGGAGGGGAGGGGAGGGAAGATAGTAGGGGATAGGAAATGTAGCACAATACAACAGTCACTTATATGACATTTTGTAAAAATATGAATGTGTAACCATTGTGATTCTGCAACTCGTATTTGGGGAAAATTGGGAGTTCATAACCAATTGAGTCAAATGTATGAAAGATGATATACCATGACCTTTGTAATGTTTTGAACAACCAATAAAAAATAAATAAATAAAGGTTTAAAATTGAGTGGGAAGATATCAGCTAAAAAAGTGTTGAGATGCATTCATTTTGCTAAGCAGAAACTTTGTTTTGTTTAGTTGTATCTATCACAATTTTATTGTACCAGAAAACTGGTTTTAAAAATGCACATAATTGAGATTAAAGGTTAATCCACCTACCCTCCTGAAAAATTCATAGTATTTCCTATATTTTTCATATTTCATTTTTTAGTGAATATTTTGTCGTGGACCAGTTCTAGTCTTAGGCTATTCTTCCAGAATACTAACTCAACTGACAAGTTGGTACAATGTGTTGGATTGTTCTTTTCATCTTTTATTTAATAGTTTCTAACTGATAATGTGTATTTTTTCTTATCTTTATTTGGACATACATACCCAACTGTATCTTTGCATTTTATGTTTTACTGGGAAAGAGACTCATCAAAAGCTCTGTATTATATGTATCAGTAATCAAACATTTAGAGATCGCAATTATTCTTAATTTTGCCTGAAAATATCTTTGTACCATTTTTCTTATAAAGATTTAGAATTATTAATACTGCCCCTACTGTAATAAGTAACTACTTACAAAAAGGATTAAACAATTGACTTTATATCAATTATGAATATGAAAATTACTAAAATAAGTATTTTTTAATTAACACACAATTGATAGAAATTGAAATCACAAGAAGGCCATTTGAAATGTCAGTGCATATGGTCCTTAAATAATAGGTTGTTCAAAAAAAAATTTCTCTAATTCATAAGAGTTAATATGCCATATTACAACTTAATGTGATATAAAACCTTAAATTATCAGTATTGATAAATAAGAATGATACCTGTTAACTTAAACATGTTTATTTGATTTTCACTGTAAGATGTTAATTCTGGAAGACTTGAAAATTAAGAAAGACTTGGTATATATTATTTCTAAAAGGCTAATCAAAGTAATTTTAAATATATATTATATATATATATGTAATACATGTGAATGAATATAGATGCATATGTATAATAAATGTATTGTAATATATCTATCAGGTGATTATAATTTTTAAATTTTCTCAAGAAAAAAGAATGACTATAAAATCAGTTTTAAATGTAAATTTCATAGCATACTAGTGTTTGTAATGACATGAGAGAAAAATACATAAGGAGGGAAAGTGAAAAAGAATAGAGAGAAGGGGGAAAACGATTAAGAAAGTGAGTAATGAAGAGGGTGAGGAGTGTTTGATGATAAGATAAAGTGGAGGAGCTGGGTTTCTGACTCAGTGTTAACATGCTTGTCTAGCATGTGTGAGGCACTGGGTTATATTCTCATCACCACATACAAATAAATAAAATGAAGGTCTATGAACAACTGACAAAATAAAAAATGAAAAAGGAGAAATATTACCAAAATTCCAAGTTTTTATGAATGTTAAATAAAAAACAATTATGTTACATAGCCTTATGCAATTTCTTGACTCCTCAAAATAGTCATTAAATGTTAGATTATTAGTGCTATAACTGAAAATCTATTGCTCTTTCCTCTACATTCTGTGGCATGCTAGTGCTAAAATAAAGTGTATTATGACACCAAAAAAAATCAAATATTTCTACAGTAACTGACCCAGTTTAACATCAATGCATGAAGATTCCTATGGGATATAATGTGTATTTTGACGTTCATTTTCATTCAAAACTGGTACATTACTATTTCTCCAGTTTATGCACATGATAGGATGTATATTTCATCCACAATTTAGCAAATTTATACGCATTTGTTTTACTTTCCATCACTTCCTGCTTCAGAACACATGGATTACTCCATGTTTCTTGACTGCTCTTTTTAAGAGACTTCTTTATAAACACATTATTTTTGATTTCCATTATCAATTTTGAAGCAAAACTCACACAACCGTCATGATAAACCATAACCATAATATTATCTTTAGATATAAAACTGGTTGGAATGAATGATTGTATTTCAATATAAGATTTCTTGTATACTTTCAGATATCAATTTAATCCATTATGTAAAGTGGAACCAGTAATATTATTTATTCACAGTATGGTCTATCATGCATTATCTCTATATTGATAGACACAGGGTACACCTCTGTGTACGCCCAATAATAATTTGTATATCTTCAAATATTGCTCCCAGAAATGGTGGAAGAAATACTCATGTCAACTGATTTATACATACATTTTTTCACAGTAGTATTCTGGACACAAAATGCAAAGGTCACACTTAGGATTCTCCCAAAAGCCTAAATGGAAAGTGAACATGGATTACTAAACTCATCCATGTCCAGGTTGCCTAATGCTCTCAAATGTCAATCATATTGGTGACTACATATGTGTTTCTTCTGAAGATTACATTTTCAATCTCAACCCTGTTGAGAATGTCTAAACCTATGACTCATTTTATAATTTCCCTGATTTCTTAATCTCTATTGATATCTGCTTTCCTACTATTTTCCCCAGTTCATCATTGTGACTGACTTTTCACATTTGCTGACATATATATTCAATCTCTACCCGACACCCTATTGCTAAAGAACTTTTGGTCCAAATCCTATACTCAATCTTCTTCCTAAACCTACCGACTATCTTCCTAATCCTAGCGACAAATCCTTTTTGACTGGATGTTCTCTTCGTTATTCAATCATCCAAGGTGCAAATTCCTGTTCCATTGTATATCGCTTTATCTGAGACATATGTGCAGTACATAAGTCAAAGCTAATTAAACCACTCAAGGGGCAAATGCCCTTCTGGGCTTCAAATCATACCTAGATTTCTTTTTCCATACTTATATTTCACCCACAAGTTAGCAAAATTATTTGCATTTTTGTCACTTTCTATTAATTCCTACTTCAGAACACATGCATTCCTCTATGTTTCTTGACTGGTCTTTTCATGAGACTTCTTTCCAAACACATTATTTTCCATTTCCATACTCACTTTTGAAGCAGAACTCACACACCTTTCATGATAAAATATAACCCTAATATTACCATTAGATGTATAACTCATTGGAATGAATGATTCTATATAAATATAAGATTTCTTATATATTTTTAAATATCAATTCTATCAATCCATTATTTAAAGTGGAATCAGTTATATTATTTATTCACAGTATTGTCAATTCATGCATTACTTCTATATTCATAGACACAGGGTACACCTCTGTGTACGCCCAATAATAATTTGTATATCTTCAAAATATTGCTCCCAGAAATGGTGGAAGAAATACTCATGTCAACTGATTTATACATACATTTTATCACAGTAGTATTCTGGACACAAAATGCAAAGGTCACACTTAGGATTCTCCCAAAAGCCTAAATGGAAAGTGAACATGGATTACTAAAATCATCCATGTCCAGGTTGCCTAATGCTCTCAAATGTCAATCTTATTGGTGACTACATATTTGTTTCTTCCTAAGATTATATATTGAAACTCAACCCTGTTGATAATGTCTAATCCTATCACTCACTTTGTACTTTGCCTGATTTCCTAATGTCTCTATTGATATCTGCTTTCCTACATATTTTCCGCATTTCATCATTGTGACTCATTCTTCACATGTGCTGACATTTACATTCACTCTCTAACCGAAACCCTATTGCTAAAGAACTTTTGGTCCAAATCCTATACTCACTCTTCTTCCTAAACCTACGGACTATATTCCTAATCCTACCGACTATCCCTTTTTGACTGGATGTTCTATTCTACATTCAATCATCCAAGTAACGGTCGGGCGAGCGTCGGAAGAAGAGACCACCAAGTGTCTATCTCATGTAACAGCAATGGGTTTATTGGGAGTCCAGCATGCTGGGGCTCAGAGTTCACTTGAAAAGAGTAGAGAGCCCTGAGAACAGCTTAAGCAGATGTTATAAACTTTTCCTTGGGAGTGCAGGGAGGGAAGTTAATTGATGTGTCAGGGCGAGTGTTCAGTTTGCATGCAACCTGGTGGGGGAGTATATTCTGCAGTTTGGCAGTTGTGGACAGCACATTCTGGGAACATGATTGGCAAAAATTTCTCAAGATTTCAACAGTGTTTTGTTAAGTGTACAGAAAAACAGGAAGTGACAACTACATATTTTATTAACCTTTCATTCGACACTTCTTTTTCTGGCTACTTTTAATCATAAATATGATCATTGGGTAGTGTCACATTCCATGTCTGCTAGTGGGGTATTACCATTAGTTTAACTTGTCCAATTTGAGCCTGGAGAAAATAAATTACATGGTTGAGCAAGCAGGGTTTTATAGTTAGCAATAATGTGAGGATTATTATTGGACCCGCCAGGGTTGATAAATGCGTAGTTAACCAGGGGGACTTTGTGAACCAAGATTCAAACCACCCTTTTTGGGCCTCTCTCTCTCGTTGACGCTCTTTAAGTCGTCATTTTAATTTACTCATAGATTTTTTTACAACTCCAGTATGGTTGGCATAAAAACAACATTCTTCCATCAATGCAAAACAATGGCCCTCTTCTCTCATGAAGAGAAATTCCAATCCTCGACTGTTCTGTAAAACAACTTCAGAGAGATAGGTTAAAGATTCCTGCAATGCTGTGATGGAGGTTTCTAATATCTTTAAGTTTTGGCCTATTGCTGCTTCTATTTTGGTCATTTGTTTTGTCCCATGGACCAAGGCAGTGGTTCTTGTGCCCACCCCTGCAGCAACATGTATTCCTAATAGGATGGCGAAAGTGAGGGATATATGTTCCCAGTGGAACCAGGTTTTATGCCCCCCTATTTGATCTTCAAATGAACCTGTGTCATGATAGAGCACTCTGGGAAACATTTGCACAACTACACAATTAATCACATCTTTTGACCACTTCATGAAAACATAAACAATGTTTTAAGTATTTAGAATTATACTGTTGTAGGGATGGACAAGGCAAGGCACCTAAGATAGTACCAAAGACAGGAAAACAGTCCTATTTGTTTGCAACCATATTCAGAGGGCATTACTTCTATTGTAATCAATTAAATCCCCGGAATCCCAAGTTTAGGTAGTTTCAGAATTTTGTACGCAACATATAAGGGAAGGGGCTCAGAAGTTCACAGTCTTAAGAAGTTCACAAGAAGCCATTTGTCTTCTTTTTTTTCCTCTGTTCTGGGAAAGTTAACCTTCCAAGGACACCTGGGTGAGGGAGAGCTTTATATTCCCTTTATTTTTCCCCCTGCCAACTGTTACCATGGAGCCCAGTTGGTAACTTCTTTATCTTACAAATGTAGCCATCTATGTGAAGCCTCAGCTCAAGGCCAAGGCCTTGTTCACATATTTTGTGAAAAATTAGTATGGGGGTGTCTAGCTTAGGATTGCAGATTTTTTTAGCCAGTGGCCAAGTAGAATAGGGCAACATGAAAAGTGGAATTTTATCTACTTAGAAATCTTTTATTGGGACTCTTTTGCTGAAATTCCTAAATTCAGCTATGTTGGAGATTTCTGGAGAAGGTCAGTTAAGACTTTTCTGTGGGCCTGGTACAGAGGGGGAAGACGGGGAAGGCATGGCTGTTAGCAGTTCCGTGGATCTGAGAATGAGGTAGGAGAAATGTAAAAGAATAATGGAAAAGGGGTTTTGGATTTTTCTAGGAACAAATCTTGAGCAGTACAACAGGTACAGCAGAGGGTAAGATGGGAGTTAGTATCCCAAAAAGCATTTGAGGGATTTTAAATACTTAGTAACATGTTTTCAGTGATGAAAAAGCAACTTTAAAGGCCATTTACATTGCATCTTGGATAAGGGTGTGAGGGCTCTTCTCAGCTGGTTTGGGCTTTGTGTTAGGTAGTAAGAGGACCTGGTGGGACCCAGTGCGGGCAATGACAGGAGAAGAGAGGAGTGAGTTGGTTGAGGTGTACCTCAGTACCTGCTACCTGAAGAAGGGGGCAACGGTCTTAGAACAGGCGGAGGTTTGGGTTTTTGATCTAGTAATTGGAGGGGAGAAATCAGGTTGCATAGGTGAGAGTAAGAGCAGAGAGTCTGGAGCAGAAGGCTGAGGGTGAGGATCTATTGGAGAAGCATAGTTCAGGATGTGAGCAAAGGAGGGAAAAGGCCTCCACATAGGGGAATCTCCTTTTACCCTTTTCAGCACTTGCAGAAGTTAAAAAGGTCACGCAGAATTTGAGGATCCAGAGACCCCTCTGGGGGCCATCAATTTTGGTTATCTAATTGGTAATATGACCAATGTTGTGTACAGAATTTGATGAGGAGTTTGGGTTCCATCAAGCAGTCCCTGTATGCTCACATCCTCATGACTTACAGAAGAAGCCGGCTTTCCCCCAACACAGCCTTGACTATTTGTGGCTTTGATAGTCCGCCGGGCAAACATAGTAATCTAGGCTAGCCAACCTGCATCTGGCTCGCGTGTCCCTACATCCATAATATTTGTTTCCATTATCTATGGTAGAGAAGGGATTTAATGGAATTTTAGTGGGATCCACTTCATCAGGGATATCCCAATGGAAAAGACCTATAGCCAGCTGACAAATGTTTCTGTGGAGAGATGGCGACCATGTCCCTAAGTGGGCTGTATGCGAGATAGACCATACTTCTTGTCCAGTAAGATTTGTGATCAGTCATCGCTGCTGAATGGGCTGATGAGGGTTAGGACTACTGGTGGTCAAGGGGAGAGTCTATTGCCTTATCCACATGGCAAATACACAATTTGAAAGCGTTACCAGTCTTTTACAGTTTCCAGCCAGAGTCTGGACAGGGCACAGGCTTGAGATGAGAGGTATGGATCCAGGAAGTGATTCTGTCTACCTTTACTGCTGTAGGTGTTATAAGTAGCACCTGCTATGGTCCCTTCCAGCAGGGTTCCAGGGATGACACCTGATGTCGTCTAATGTAGACAAAGTCTCTTTCTTGATATTGATGTTGATTCCCCTCGTCACCGGGTTGGTAGGCAGTGTCCATCTGTCTTCACAGATATCTATGTGGCTCTGGCTGAAAGACAATATCTCTAACTTTTTAAATTAGTGGGAAGTAGAAAGATCCTTCTAGCGTCCATCCAAATCCAAAGGTGAGCCATTCTGAGGCACAGAGAGTCTGCCAGGTCCAGCATTTTACTGAAAAAAAAAAGATTCTGATCCCTTAAGCAAACTTTGTTGCAGTGAACAAGGGTCAGAGACAGAGGCATTGAAGTGCTCTGTCCCATAATGAAAGATACACAAACAGTAAAAGCAACAACACATGACACAGACAAGACAAGACAATAAAGACAGGATATGGAAGTCCAACACTGAGACCAGGACTGAGTAGTTGGCAAAACCCGATGGGTTGGCAATACCGAATCTGAAACAAAATATCACTGAGTCATGGAGACTATTGTTCCTCGATTTTCTGAGTCCTCTATGATGTCCCCCAGGGACTTGGCCTGTGGCTCTGTGACATGACTGTCAGCCACCATCGGAGAGAGCTCACGCTCTTCATCGACATCCATTTTGCCAAGCCCTGACCTGAAACCTGAAACCAGAAAGAGGCACCTTACTTACCCCGAGAGGAGTTCGTTGGGATCGCTTGTCCACGGCTGCCGGATCTCGGTGGAACCTCCATATGTAAAGGTCCGGTGACAATCGGGTGAAGAGACCACCAAGAGACTGTCTCATGCAAAGCAAAGGGTTTATTGGGGGTCCAGCATGCTGGGGCTCAGAGCTCACTTGAATAGAGCAGAGAGCCTTGAGAACAGCTTAAGCAGAGCTTATATATTTTCCTAGGAGAGGGCAGGGGGGGAAGTTTATTGATGGGTCCGGGCAAGTGAGCGGTTTGTGTGCAACCGGTTGAGGGAGTACATTCTGCAGTTTGGCAGTTTTGGACAGCACATTCTGGGAATAAGACTATCAAAAAGTTCTCAAGATTACAACAGTGTTTTGTTAAGCATACTGAAAAACAGAAAGTGACAAGTACTTATTTTATTAACCTTTCACTGCGAACTATACTTTTCCAGAATTCCTAATGTTTCTATTGTGTTTGTTAAAGTTCATTTTTATTCAAACCTGGTACGTAATTATTTCTTCAGTTTATGGACATCATTAGATATATCCATTCATTCACAAGTTCACAAATTTATAAACATCCGGTTCACTTTCAATCACTTCCTCCTTTGGAAGACATATATTCCTCCATGTTTCTTGACTGGTCTTTTTACTAAACTTCTTTCTAAACATATTATTTTCGATTCCATAATCATTTTTGAAGCAAAACTCACACACTATTTATGATAAATGATAACCCTAACATTACCATTAGATATATAACTGGTTGGAATGAATGTATGTATATCAATATAAGATTTCCTATATATTTTCAGATATCAATACAATCCATTATTTAAATTTGGAACCAGTTATATAATTTATTCACAGTAGGGTCTATTAATGCATCATCTCTATATTCATCAAAACAGGGTAAACCTATTAGTATCCCCAGTACTAATTTATAAGTTTTCAAAATATTGCTCACAGAAATGGTGGAAGAAATACTCATGTCACCTTAGCTACATATACATATTATCACAGTAATATTCTGGACACGAAATGCAAAGGTCACACAGAACATAATTTAAGCTATGTATCCCAATCAAGGGCCCAAAGTCCTTCTGGGCTTCAAATATTACCTAGATTTCTGTTTTCATACTTATATTTCACCTCCATATTCTTATAAATATCGCAGGTTCCCAATATCATTATTCATCCAGCAAAATGATTCATAACCCAAATCGAACATGCTATTAACCCTAACCATTCTGTAAACTGAGATTGTTCACTCAATCTCACTTTACAGAAGAGCAGGGACAAAGTTAGTATTACAATACAGGAAGTTAGGAGATCTTTCACCTGCTGAGTACCTCAAAATCCATGCAGAAATGATCCCTGGAGAAGACGTAGGCAGCTATGAAGGACCTGAAACAGCAAAAGTCATCTTCCTTTGCAAACCACCCGATCAGGATGAAAGGATGTGTCTCAATCAGCCTATCTCTTATTAATGTAGGGATGATGTATGAAACCAGGCATGTGTGGAGAGCTGTTCCCAGGTGCCTATGTTTCTATACCATTCTAACTTGTGAAAGTGTCACAGAAAATAGAGGCTGCCTCCTTTTCCTGAGACACTAGGAAGCAACTGTTACGACAAAGTGGTGGCCAAGACAGTGGCCTCATTCATTTTCTGAAGGAAGTGACCTCACCTCACTTCCTTGGTGATGGAAATCTCTGAATTTTGTGATCCAAGAAGCCAGGCACCCAGAGCCAGTCCCAGTCCCAGTCCAAGTGGGCTCACTTGTTTGGATTTACCAAGAGGCTAGATAAATACCAAGAAATTTTTGAAATTCCCATGACCAGATGGTATTGGAGAACATTTGGATGCACTTTTACTGATCATGAGTGTACCAGACAGTGCCTTGATTGACTGGGATTTATGACAATGGTGTAGAACAGAGATGCTATTAAGTTGGACCCTCCTGAGTAGTGAGCCCTGAGCTGTGGTGTGCAGGTGTGTGATGAATCATCTGTGGTTGCGCCATGTGGATTTGCCATTGATTTCCAAATGGCTTGTCACTGACATGGTGCAGTGACCAGACACTTATATGTAAAGGTGTCTTGTTAAATTGATAGTTTTCAGGGCAATGTGCAGAATCAGGTTGCTATAGACAAGGGGGCAAGCTATGTGGGAATGAAGCCTGGTTGGTGCATTCTCTTCTAGACCCTGAAAAACCACAAGTGACAAAACTCCCTCCAGCACTGTGTTCCAGTGGAACCCCTTGTATTTCGTGAGGAAAATACAAAACTCCCAGTGCTGCAGCAGGAAACACCACGAAAAGTGGAGGATGAACAAAAGGCTTCACAGTCCACACGGGGAGACACTTAGACCCCAGTGGCCACAGTTTACATACAAAGAGAGAATTCAGCACTGCTGCCTCATGTGCATTGGAAAGCAAGAAAGAATGTCCTCCAGGTCACATAGATGCAGACCCAGCTTTGATGATCTCACTACAAAGGAAGCTAAAGCTACTGACAACAACATATATTTCAAGTGCCCATCCTCAGAGGAAGTTTCTCTAGAAGTCTTTAGGCCAGCACACCTCCATATTTGTGGAGTGTTTACCCTGCACCTTACTTTGGGATACTCCTCTACCACCTCCAAGTTTGTGACCTCCTAAATATTTTCCATTCCAGATATGTATTTACAGATTTTCTAACTCTTCTCCTCTAATTGTTTCTTATTTGGGGAGATGGTAACGTCAAGGCATTGTTCTGGATGAAAGTGGGAAGATTTTTGTGTAGCACATATTTGTATACACATTGGATTCATTTTCCAATTTTCCATTCCAAAAACTGAATCCCTGACACTAACACGTACCCTACAAAACTCTGACTACTAATCCTAATATGATGGAGAAAAATGACCCAAACCGAATAGAAAAACAAGCAGTTCTGAAGAGGCATGGTGTATAGTCGGACTTGCCTTTTGCATGATAAAGTGTAGGTGTTATAAACCTAGTCAATTTTTAATTGAAATAGTTCTCCATGTGTTTTTTTCCTTTGATATTTATTGTTTGTTCTTCAAAACATTACCTAGTTCTTGACATGTCATATTTCACATTTTGATTCAAGTAGGTTATGAACTTCCATTTTTCCCCGTATACAGATTGCAGCATCCCATCAGTTACACATCCACTGTTTTGCATATTGCTATACTAGTGTCTGTTGTATTCTGCTGCCTTTCCTGTCCTCTACTATCTCCCATCCCCTCCCCTCCAATCCTCTCAATGTACCCCATCTGCTGTAATTCATTTCTTCCCCTTGTTTTCGTCCCCTTTCCGCTCACTTCATCTTGTATTTAATTTTGTATAACCATGAGGGTTTCCTTCCATTTCCATGCAATTTTGCTTCTCTTTCCTTTTCCCTCCCACCTCTCACCCCTGTTTAATGTTAATCATCTTCTCATGCTCTTCCTTCCAACTCTGTTCTCAGTTACTCTCCTTATATCAAAGAAAACATTTGGCATTTGTTTTTTAGTGATTGGCTATCTTCACGTAGCATAATACGTTCTAATGCCATCCATTTCTCTGCAAATTGTATGACTTTGTCATTTTTTAATGCAGAGTAATACTCCATTGTGTATAAATGCCACATTTTTTTAATCCATTCATCTATTGAAGGGCATCTAGGTTGGTTCCACAGTCTTCCTATTGTGAATTGTGCTGCTATGAACATAGATTTATCAGTGTCCCTGTAGCATGCTCTTTTTGGGTCTATAGGGATTAGACCGAGAAGGGGAATTGCTGGGTCAAATGGTGGTTCCATTCCCAGCTTTCCAAGAAATCTCCATACTGCTTTCCAAATTGGCTGCGCCAATTTGCAGTCCCACCAGCAATGTACAGGTGTACCCTTTTCCCCACATCCTCGCCAGAACTTGTTGTCGTTTGACTTCATAAAGGCTGCTAAGCTTACTGCAGTGAAATGGTATCTTAGGGTGGGTTTGTTTTGCATTTCTGTGAATGCTCGAGATGGTGAGAATTTTTTGATGTACTTATTGATTGATTGTATGTCCTCCTCTGAGAAGTGTCTGTTCAGGTCCTTGGCCCATTTGTTGATTGGGTAATTCATTTTCTTATTGTTAATTTTTTTGATTTCTTTGTATAACTCTGGATATTAGGGCTCTATCTGAAGTGTGAGGAGTCAAGATTTGTTCCCAGGGTGTAGGCTCCATTTTTACCTCTCTTATTGTTTCTTTTTCTGAGAAAAATCTATTTAGTTTTAGTAAGTCCAGTTTGTAGATTCTAGTTATTAACTCTTATGCTATGGGTGTCCTATTGAGGAATTTGGAGCCCGACCCCACAGTATGTAGATCATAGCCAAAGTTTTCTTCCATCAGATGCCGTGTCTCTGATTTGATATCAAGCTCCTTGATCCATTTTGAGTTAACTTTTGTGCATGGAGAGAGAAAGGGATTCAGTTTCATTTGTTACATATGGAATTCCAGTTTTTCCAGCACCATTTTTTAAAGATGCTATCCTTCCTTCATTTCATGCTATTAGCTCCTTTATCAAATATAAGATAGCTGTAATTTTGTGGATTGATTTCTGTGTCCTCTATTATGTACCATTGGTCCACCCACCTGTTTTGATACCAGTACCATGCTCTTTTTGTTACTATTGCTCTGTAGTATAATTTGAGGACTTGTATCGCTATACCGCCTGATTCACACTTTCTGCTTAGAGTTGTCTTTGATATACTGGGTTTTGTATTTTTCCATATGAATTTCATAATTGTTTTATCTATTTCTACAAGAAATGCCCTTGGGATTTTGATTGGCATTGCATTAAACCTATAGAGAACTTTTGGTAATATCGCCATTTTGATGATGTTAATTCTGCCTATCCATGAACAGGGTATATTTTTCCATCTTGTAAGATCTTCTTCTATTTCTCTCTTTATTGTTCTGTAGTTTTCATTGTGTAAGTCTTTCACATCTTTTGTTACGTTGATTCCCAAGTATTTTATTTTTATTTTGAGGATATTCTGAATGGAGTGGTAGTCCTCATTTCCATTTCAGAGGATTTGTTGCTGATATACAGGAATGCCTTTGATTTATGATTGTTGATTTTATATCATGCCACTTTGCTGAATTCATTTACTAACTCTAATAGTTTCTTTGTAGACCCTTTTGGGTCTGCTTGGTATAGAGTCATGTCATCTGCAAATAGTGATAATTTAAGTTCTTCTTTTCCTAATTTTATGCCTTTAATTTCTTTCATTTGTCTAATTTCTCTGGCCAGTGTTTCGAGAACTATGTTGAACAGAAGTCGTGAGAGAAGGCATCCCTGTCTTGTTCCAGATTTTAGAGGGAATGCTTTCAATTTTTTCACAATTCAGGATGATACTAGCCTGAGGCTTAGCATAGATTGCTTTTACAATATTGAGGTATGTTCCTGTTATCCCTAGTTTTTCTAGAGTTTTGAACATAAAGGGATGCTGTACTTTGTTGAATACTTTTTCTGCATCTATTGGGGTGATCATATGGTTCTTATTTTTAAGTCTATTGATGTGGTGAATAACATTTATTGATTTCCGTATATTGAACCAGCCTTGTATCCCAGGGATGAATCCTACTTGATCATGTTGCACAATTTTTTAAATATGTTTTTGTATCTGATTCGCCAGAATTTTATTGAGGATTTTTGCATCTAGGTTCATTAGAGATATTGGTCTGTAGATTTGTTTCTTTGAAGTGTCTTTGTCTGTTTTATGAATCAGGGTGATATTGGCCTCCTAAAATGAATTTGGAAGTTCTCTCTCTTTTTCTATTTCCTGAAATATCTTGAAAAGTACTGGTATTAGTTCCTCTTTAAAGGTTTTGAAAAACTCTGCTGTATACCCATTCGGTCCTGTTCTTTTCTTAGTTGGTAGTCATTGGATGGTTTCTTCTATTTCCTCAATTAATATTGGTCTGCTTAGGTTGTCTATATCCTCCTGACTCAATCTGGGCAGATCATATGACTTAAGACATTTATCAATGCCTTCACTGTCTTCTAATTTATTGGTGTATAAGGATTCAAAATAATTTCTGATTATCTTCTGTATTTCAGAAGTGTCTGTTGTGATATTGCCATTTTCATCCAGTATGATAGTAATTTGAGTTCTCTCTCTTCTTCTCTTTGTTAACATGGCTAAGAGTCTGTCAATTTTATTT
Organism: Callospermophilus lateralis; assembly: GCF_048772815.1. Lineage (NCBI taxonomy): Eukaryota > Metazoa > Chordata > Mammalia > Rodentia > Sciuridae > Callospermophilus > Callospermophilus lateralis. The sequence continues at coordinate 346,946 of NW_027512633.1, forward strand.
ATTTTTCAACTTTTAGTATTGTCAAATTTTTCAATTGATTCTTTTGTTTTGATTTTATTAATTTCAGCTCTGATTTTAATTATTTCTTGCCTTCTACTTCTTTTGCTGTTGTTTTGCTCTTTTTTTTCTAGGATTTTGAAATGAACTATGAGATCATTTATTTGTTGTTTTTTTTTTCTTTTTTTAAGGAAAGAACTCCAAGCAATGAATTTTCCTCTTAGAACTGCTTTCAATGTGTCCCATAGATTCTGATATGTTCCGTCTGTCTTTTTCATTTATCTCTAAGAATTTTTTATTTTCCTCCTTGATGTCTTCTATAACCCATTGATCATTCAGTACGTATTGTTCATTCTCCAAGTGATGCATGAAGTTTCCTTCCTTCTTTTATTGTTGATTTTTCAGTTTCATTCCATTATGATCAGATAAGATGCCTGGTATTATCTATACTCCTTTATATTGTCTAAGTGTTGCCATGTGACATAATATATAATCTATTTTTGAGAGGTATCCATGTGCTGCTGAGAAAAAAGTGTAACTGCTTGATGTTGGGTGGTATATTCTATATATGTCTATTAAGTCTATGTTATTAATTGTGTTATTCAGTTCAATAGTTTCCTTATTCAACTTTTGTTTGGAAGATCTGTCCAGTAGTGAGAGAGGTGTGTTGAAGTCTCCCATGATTATTGTATTGTGGTCTATCAGACTCTTGAACTTGAGAAGAGTTTTTTTGATGAACATAGCTGAACCATTGTTTGGGGCATATATATTTATGATTGTTATGTCTTGTTGGTGTATGGTTCCCTTGAGCAGTATGTAGTGTCCCTCTTTATCCCTTTTGCTTAACTTTGGCTTGACATCTATTTTATTTGATCTGAGTATGGACACTCCTGCTTGTTTCCGAAGTCCATATGAGTGATATGATTTCTCCCAACCTTTCAACTTCAGTCTATGTTTCTCTTTTCCTATCAAATGCGTCTCCTGCAGGCAGAAAATTGTTGGGTCTTCTTTCGTGATCCATTCTACTAGCCTGTGTCTCTTAATTGGTGAGTTTAAGCCATTAACATTTAGGGTTACTATTGAGATATGGGTTGTTATTCCAGCCATATTTGTTTATTTATGTTACTAACCATGTTTTTTTTTCCTCTTTGATTATTTTTCCCCCCTTTACTGTACTACCTCCCACTGTTCGTTTTCATTGTTATTTTCCATTTCGTCTTCCTATAATGTTTTGCCAAGGATCTTTTGAAGAAAGGGTTTTCTAGCTGCAAATTCTTTTAACTTTTGTTTATCATGGAAGGTTTTAATTTTATCTTCCATCCTGAAGCTTAAATTCGCTGGATACACAATTCTTGGTTGGAACCCAATTTCTTTCAGTGTTTGAAAAATGTTATTCCAGGATCTTCTAGCTTTCAGAGTCTGTGTTGAAAGATCAGCTGTTATCCTGATTGGTTTACCCCTAAATGTAATCTGCTTCCTTTCTCTTGTAGCTTTTAAAATTCTCTCTTTATTCTGTATGTTTGGCATCTTCATTATAATATGTCTAGGTCTTTATCTCTTATGATTTTGCACATTCGGCATCCTGTAGGCTTCTATGATTTGGGATTCTGTCTCATTCTTCATGTCTGGGAAGGTTTCTCATATTATTTCATTGAATAGATTGCTCATTCCTTTGTTTTGCACCTGTATACCTTCCTGTATCCCAATTACTCTTAAGTTTGGTCTCTTCATGTTATCCCATATTTCCTGGATTTTCTGCTCATGGTTTCTTAACAGTCTTGCTGAGCTGTCTATGTTCTTTTCAAGTTGAAATACTTTGTCTTCATTGTCTGATGTTCTATCTTCTACGTGATCTACTCTGCTGGTTGTATTCTCAATTGAGTTTTTAAGTTGGTTTATTGCTTCCTGCATTTCTATGATTTCTGTTTGTTTTTTTTTATAACCTCTATCTCCCTGTATAGTTGATCTTTTGCTTCTTGGATTTGTTTATGTAATTTATTGTTGAAGTGATCTTTCATTGTCTGATTTTGCTGTCTAATGTCTCCCTGTTGACTCAGATCATCGGAAGCAAGTATATCCTAAATTCTTTATCTGACATTCCATCTGCTGCAGATATTACCTCTTCTAATGTTGAGTTGTCCTGCATTGCTTGTGGTCCTTTCTTTCCTTGTCTTTTCCTACTGATCGCGTTTTTTTCTGTTTGGTGAAACTTTTGTGTTATTGAATTTTACCCCTAAATGTTTATATTGCTATTGTATTCATGAAAAGTCTCCCTCACAATTGTGGGCGGTGGCTCTGCCCCTCCTCCAATTGGGGCAATGTGCCTACCACACCAGCAGCCCTCTGGACCTGTTCTGCCGGTCGGTAGCCTGTCTGCCTACCTTGCAGGAGCGGGCAGTTGCTCTACCCCTCTTCGGGCGCTTCTCCTGTTCAGCCAGTGGGTCACAGGTCCACCTACCTTCCAGGCGCAGGTGTCGGCTCTGCCCTTCCGCGTGCCGCTGGGCCTCTTCTGTCTGTGGATTGCAGGGCTGTCTACATTGCAGGCGCGAGTGGCAGCTCTGCCCCTCCCTAAACCGGGGCGATATATCTACCAGGCTGGTAGGTTGCTGGGTCTGTTCTGCCAGAGGGTGAGAGGTCCACCTGCTTTCCAGGCACGGGCAGTGGCTCGGCCCCTCCCCAAACCTGGTTATGTGTCTAGCACCGTGGCGGGGCTTAGCGCCTGGTCTGTCGGTGTTCGCAGGTCTGCCTACTTCGCAGGCGCGGGGGCCGGCTCTGCCCCTCTGAAGGCAGCTGGGCCTCTTCTGCCGGTGGGTCACAGGTTCACCTATCTAGAAGTTGCAAGGGGTGTCTCTGCCCCTCCGCGGGTTGCTGGGCCTGTACTCCCTGTAGGTCGCATGTCCGCGTTCCTTGCAGGCGCGCAGCGGCTCTGCCCAACCCCCAACCAGGGCGATGTGTTTTGTACGATTGTGGGCCGCTAGGCCTGTTCTACCGGTGGCTCGCAGGTCCGCCTATCTTACAGGCGCGGTTGGCGGCTCTGCCCCTCCCTTCTCCATGTGTTTTTAAAGTTAACAAATATGAGAATTCCTGTCTCCATTTCTCTGTACCCTATTCAGCACATGTATTTTTATATGCACATATAGAATCCTACCTGGTATCACACGTAGATACTTGTGAGGTTGCTGACTTGGCAAATACAAATTGTGAGAAGAGATCACTCCTCCTAAATGCTGTTGGAACTTACAAAACAAACTATGGGTGAGCTTCCTAGTTGAACAACATTATACTTAAATTGATGTTCAGAAAAGTGAAGATTTTTGGATTTGTGGATGATATATATTTCATGATGTATTTCGATTGGCATTTATATTGCTACATTTTAATGTATATGTGTGTGTGTGTGTGTGTGCATATATATATGTATAAACTCTCCAGATTGTTCAAAATATGAAATGTATGTGTCTTATTATATACTCCCTAAATTCATTGATGTTAATGAATGTGGATTTTTATTAAACTTTTCATAAGAATATTCTCTGGAATATTAATCCACCTGAAATATATATTTGTTTCCTAGTACTGAAAGCTAACTTCAGTGAATGGTGCATACAAATCCTAATATTGCTACAGTAAATGACTCAGTGTAACATCAATGCAAGTAGATTCCTATGGGACATGATATGTACTTTGACGTTCATTTTTATTCAAAACTGGTACATTAATATTTCTTCAGTTTTTGCACATAATAGAATACATTTTTCATTCACAAATTCACAAATTCATAGGATTTTTTTCACTTTCAATTACTTCCTGCTTCAGAACATATGTATTCCCCCAGGTTTCGTGACTGTTGTTTTAATGAGACTTCTTTCCAAGCACATTATTTTTGATTTCCATAATCATTTTAGAAGCAAAACTCACAGACACTTCATGATAAACCATAACACTAATATTACCATTAGATGTATAACTGGTACGAATGATTGTATGAATATCAATATAAGTTTTCCAGTATATATCCAGATATCAATTCAATCCATTATTTAAATTTGGAACCAGTTATATTATTTATTCACAGTATGGTCTATTCATGCATTATCTCTATATTCGTATAACACAGCCTATACCTATTTGTACCCACAATACTAAATTATATGTCTTCAAAATATTGCTCCCAGAAATGGTGGAAGAAATACTCATGTCATCTGATCTATATATACATTAATCACAGTAATATTGTGGAAACAAAAAGCAAGGTCACAGTTATGATTGTACCAAATCCTAAATGGAAAGTGAGCATGGATTAAAAAAAAAATCCATATCCAGGTTGCCTAATGCTATCAAAGTGAATCCTATTGGTGACAACATATTTGTTTCTTTCTGAAATTACATATTCAACTTCAACCCTGTTGAAAATTTCTAATCCTATCACTCACTTTATACTTGTCCTGATTTCCTAATGTCTCTATTGATATCTGATTTCCTGTATTTTTTCCCCAGTTTATCACTGTGACTGACTCTTCACATGTGCTGACATTTACTTTCAGTCTCTACCCAAAACCCTATTGCTAAAGATCTTTTGGTCCAAATTCTATACACACTCTTCATTCTAAACCTACCGAATATCTTCCTAATCCACCAACTATCCCTTTTGGACCAGATGTTCTCTTCGACATTCAATCATCCAAAAGACAAGATCCTATGCCACTGTATATCAATTTATCTGAGACACCTGTGCAGAACATAATTGAAAGCTAAGAATCCCAATCATAGGGCCAATTCCCTTCTGTCCTTCAAAAATTACCTAGATTTCTTTTTTCATACTTATATTTCACCTATATATTCTTGAAAATATCGCAAAATCCCAATACCATTATTCATCCCAGAGAATGATTCCTAACCAAAATGGAACCTGTTATTAACCTTAACCATACAATGTTCCCTCAATCTAACTTTACAGAAGAGGAGGGACAGAATTGGTCTTCCAATACAGGAATGTAGGGGATCTTCCACCTCTGAGAACCTCAAAGTTCCATGCAGAAATGATCCCTGGAGAAGATTTAGGCAGCTATGAAGGACCTGAGAGAGCAAAAGTCATCTTCCATGGCAAACAACCCGGTCAGGATGAAGGGATGTGTCAGAATCAGCCTCACTCTTCTTAATGTAGAGAAGATGGACCAAACCAGGCCAGTGTGGACAGCTGTTCCCGGCTGCCTATGGTTGATATACAATTCTCAGTTGTGAAAGTATCACAGGAAATAGGGGCAGCCTCCATCTCATGGGAACCTTGGAAGCAAATTTTAGGACAAAGTGGTTTCCAAAGCAGTGACCTCATTCAGTTCACAAAGGAGGTGACCTTCCTCACTTCCTTGGTGATAGAACTCTCTGAACTTGGGATCCAGGAAGCCAGGCAACCAGAGGCAGTACCAGTACCATTCCCAGTGGGCTCACTTATTTGGATTTACAAAGAACAGAGTCAGTCTTTCTTGGTATCTACTGATGTGAGAATCGCCAAATTTCAGGAGAGCTCAGAAGAGGGGCCTTTCCTGAGAAAGCAGTTAGTTGCTCACAGCTGGCTCCTGACCACTTCGCAGATTTGGCCAAGGAGACCAGATCTGAGACAGGACAGGACATTTCAGGGAACATAATAAGGCCCACAAGTCAGAGGACACTCCGGATTGTCACAGACCTCTTTGGGGGAAGGAGGTGCCTTTGTGGGTGTGAGTGTGAGTTTGTGGTTTTGTCTCATGTTCTAAGAATAGGTAAAAAAGGTGGTTTGTTTGGTTTGGAGTGGACTGTTCCTAGTAAGTCGTTTCACAAAGTGAGTGTTTCTATGTCTGTGTATCCCACTGTGTCCGTGGTTGTCGACATTTGAAAAGAGAATTCATCAATGGATGTGTCCTGTTTAGTAGAATCCTTCCCAGCATTCATCCTGCCCAATTGATGAATGGACTGTGGCTTCCCTTATGGATGGAAAACACCTACTAATTTCCTAAGTTCCTGTTTTCTTCCTAAATCTGGCCACTCTCCAGAATAGGCTCATGGTTTTGTGTCCAAGATATGTACCACCTCCAAGCTCTGTGACAAGGCCATGTAGTGGATAGCTAAAGGGAATGGCTAGCATCTCAAAAAACTCAGATATCTGTGTTACCAGGAAAGCCTCAGTGGAGAAACTCTGCTTTGGGCCTTTTGCTAACCAATTCTTCTCTTCCCCTGAATGTGAGGAAGGTCTTGGCCTCAGGACACAGTTTGTGAAGCCTGAAGAAAACAGTTTTAAAATGGAATTAAATGGGCATCACCTGTGGCTCTTTGTTAATTGCTTTGGAAATGGATGTGTCTGAATCAGTCTCTTGGCCCTGTGTCAGGCTGTGGCTTAGGTTCTCAGCACCTGATGGATCTAAAGAATGATCCCATGTGTGCATCCAAAACCAAAATGGGAAAAAGATCAGTCATTGTTGATGAAGTCTCTCACCTTCCTCTGTTAGGTTCCTTACCACCATCAAGTGAGAATAGGGATCCTTTGAATCAAATGAGTTCTTCAAAGCCCTGCAAAGGCAATTGCATACATGCTTGTGTTTTCTCATGACTCCACATCACATAAAAAATCTATACCAACAGTCAGTAGGCCTCAAATTGGAGAAGCAGAGCAGTATTACTGGAAGGCATATTTGATCCCTCCTGGTTCACAGGAAGGGTGTACAATCCACCCTGACTTTAGGAAAATGATGGGCAAGCGAGCTTATTTGGACACTGTGTTGGGCTGCGCCCCTCATGGAAACATCCAGCCAGAGATTATGAGGAGTGTCTATATGGAAGAAGATGAGGGCCATGTGGGAGTGTTTTGGTTTTAACTGTGGTTATTTGTGTGGCAGTTGGAAGCGATGACTGGGTCCACCTGGGCTTGAACTCTGGTGTGATACCCCATAGAGACTGAGTCCTGGAACTGATCTCAGAGAAGTATTGCCATGAATTGTGTTGGGATATTAGGAGGCCACACATGGGAGTCGCCATTGGAAAGAGAGATCTTTTCCCAGGGTGGCTTTCCACAGAGCACTGGGAATCTCAGCCAGGGTATCACATAATTTTATTCTGAAACACTTGGCAGCCATAGTTGAGAGTCAAAACACAAATGCACTTAACATTGTAGACTTCAATGGGCCTGGCTTCATGTGGCATTTTGGCCACTTTTTTAGAAGCCTTAGCAGTTAGATTTCTCCAGAGCTTTCATTGAAATGAGCTTCTTCACCATTTAATGATTACTGAATTAAATGAAACACTCAGTGACTCCAACTTCAACCTTGAAAGATGGGCTCGATAAATACCATTAAATTTTTGAAATTCCCATATCTAGGAGGCAGTGGAGAACCATTGGATATCCTGTTGGTGATCATGAGTGTACCAGACAGTGCCTTGATTGGCTGGGTTTCACGAAAATGGTGTAGAACAGAGATGCCAGTAAGTTGGAGCCTGCTGAATAGTGGACCTAGAGCAAAGGTGGGCATGTGTGAGATAAAACATCTGTGGTGCTTCTATCTGGATTTGCCAATGGCTTCCAAATGCCTTGTGACTGACATGGTGTATCCAGCAGACCATTATATGTAAATGATTCTTGTTATATGGATAAGTTTCAGGGCAATGTTCAGAATCAGGTTGCTATGGTCAAGGTGGCAAGCTATGTTGGAAGGAAGCCTGGTTTGTGCATTCTCCTGCAGACCCTGTTCCACCACACGTGACAGAACTCCCTCCAGCACTGTGTCCCAGTTAAATTCCTTGTATTTCGTGAAGCAAATACTGAACTCCCAGTGCAGCAGCAAAAAACATCACAAAAATTGGAGGATGATCAAATGGCTTCAGAGTCCACATGAGGAAACACTGAGCCCCAAGTGGCCACAGTTGACCCAGAAAGAGAGAATTCATCAATGCTGCCTCATTTTCATTGGTAAATAAGAAAGCATCTACTCCAGGTCACATAGATGCAGACCCAGCTTTTATGGTCTCACTACAAACGAAGCTAAAGCTCCTGACAACAACATATATTTCAAGAGCCCAACATCTGAGGCAGTTTTTCCAGAAGTCATTAGGATAGCAGAGCTCCATGTTTGTGGAGTGTTTACATTGTCCCTTACTTTTGGAAACTCCCCTTCTACCTGCAAGTTTGTGAACTCCTGAGCATATTCAATTCCAGATATGTACTCACAGATTTTCTTACTCATCTTCTCTACATGTGTTACTTGGGACGAAGTTAAGGTCAAGGCATTGTTCCGGATGAGAGTCGGAAGATTTTTGTGTAGCACATATTTGCATACACATTGGATTCATTTTCCAATTTTCCTTTCGAAATTCTGAATCCCTGACACTAACCCATACCCTACAAGACTCTGACAACTAATCCTAACTTGATGGAGAAAAGTAACCCAAACAGAATAGAAATACAAACACATCAGAGGAGCCATGGTGTACAGTTGGAATTGCCTTTTCCATTATATAGGGTAGGAGTTATAAATCTAGTCAATTTTTTTGTTGAAAGAGTGGTCCATGTATTTTTAAACTTATCAAATATGTGAATTCCTGTCTCCCCCATTTCTCTGTATCCTATTCAGCACATATATTTTTATATGCACATATAGAATTGTTCCTTGTATCACACATGTATTCTTCTGAGGTGGCTGACTTGGCAGATACAAATTGTGAGAAAAGTTCAGTCCTCCTAAACGCTGTTGGAACTAAAAATTCAACCTATGGGTGAGCTTTCTAGTTGAACAACATTATACACAAATCCATGTTCAGTAAAATGAATATTTTTGAATACGTGGATGATATATATTTCATGATGAATTTCGATTGGCATATATATTGCTAGTTTTTAATGTCTGTGTGTGTGTGTGTGTGTGTGTGTGTGTGTAGATATAGATATAGATATAGATACAGATATACACTGTCAAGATTTTTCAAAATATGAAATATATGTATATTTTGGCCACTCTTTGGGAAGCCTTACCTGTGAGAGTTCTCTAGAGCTTTCATTGAAATGAGGTTCCTCAACATTTAATGGTTCCTGAATGAATTGAAACCCACAGTGCCTCCAACTTCATCCTTGAAAAATTGCTCCATAAATACCTTGAAATTCCCCTGACCAGGTGGCACTGGAGAACCTTTGGATGTATTGTTGCTGATCATGAGTGTACCAGACAGTGCCTTGACTGACTCGGTTTCACGAAAATTGTGTAGAACAGAGATGTAAGTAAGTTGGAGAGTGCTGAGAAGAGGGCCCAGAGCTGTGGTGTGCAGGTGTATAATAAAATATCTGTGGTGGGGCCATGTGAGTCTGCCATTAACTTCTAAATGGCTTGTGGCTTACATGGTGAAGCTAGCAGACCCTTATATGTAAAGGCATCTTGTTATAAGGAAAGGTTTCAGGACAATGTTCAGAATCAGTTTGCTATGGACAATGTTGCAAGTTATGTGCGATAGAAGCCTGGTTGGTGAATTCTCCTGTAGACCCTGACCCTCCACACGTGACAGAACTCGCTCCAGCACTGTGTCCCAGTTGAACTCCTTGTATTTCATGAAGGAAATACCAAAAGCCCAGTGCAGCAGCAAGAAACACCACGAAAATTGTAGGATGACCAATTGGCTTCACAGTCAAGACGGGGAGACACTTAGCCCTCCGTGGCCACAGTTTACCTTCAAAGGTAGGATTGAGCACTGCTGCCTCATGTTCTTTGGAAAATAAGAAACCATGTCCTCCAGGTCAGATAAATGAAGACCCATCTTTGATGGTATCACTACAAAGGAAGCTAAAGCTCCTGAAAAGAAAATATATTTCAAGTGCCCAACCTCACAGGCAGTTTCCCAAGAAGTCTTTAGGCCAGCAGAGTTCCATGATTGTGGACTGTTTATCCTGTCCCTTAATTTTGAAAACTCCTCTAAAATGTCCAAGCTTGTGAACTCCTGAGCATTTTCCATTCCAGATATGTATTCACAGATTTTCTAACTCTTGTCCTCTAATTGTGTCTTACTTGGGGTGAAGGTAATGTCAAGGCATTGCTCTGAATGAGAGTGGAAAGATTTTTTGTAGTGCATATTTGCATAAACAATGGATTCATTTTCCTTTATTTTCATTTGAATTACTGAATCCATGACACTAAAGCATACCCTACTAGACTCTGACTACTAATGCTAATATGATGGAGAAAAATAACCCAAACAGAATAGAAATACAAGCAATTCAGAGGAGGCATAGTGTATAGTTGGACTTGCCTTTTGCATGATAAAGGGTAGTTGTTAAAAATCTGGTTAATTTTTAATTGAAATAGTTCTCCATGTGTTTTGAAAGGTATCAGATATGTGAATTCCTGTCTCCCTTTCTCTGTTGCCTATTCAGCACATGTATTTTTATATGCACAAATAGAATCCTACCTGGTACCACACGTACATTATTGTGAGGTGGCTGACTAGGCAGATACAAATTTTGAGAAGAGATCACTCCTCCTAAACGCTGTAGGAACTGAAAATTCAACATTTGTGTGAGCTTCCTAGTTGAACAACATTACACATAAATCCATGTTCAGTAAAATAAAGATTTTTGGATCTGTGTATGATATGTATTTCATGATGAATTTTGATTGGCATATATATTGCTACTTTTTAATATCTCTGTATGTGTTTTGTGAAAAATCTACACTCTATAGATTATTCAAAATATGAAATATATGTGTCTTATTATACACTCCTTAATTTCATTCATGTCCATGTATGAGACCAAGGCTCATGCAACAGCAAAAGACATTTATTGAGGATCCAATCCAGCATGCTGGTGCTCTGTGCTCACTCAAGAAGGGAGAGCAGCCCAGATCCCCGAGCAGGGGTTGAGCAGTGCTTAAGTACACAATTTGGGGAGTGTGAGACTTTACATATATCACAGTCTCCTTTAGCAAATCATCATACACTGTGGGAAAATGAAACAACAAATCCTAAACATGATTAGTTCATTCATTGGCTTGAACACGTCAGGCGGGAGTGATAGGTCAATTCTAAAGTGGGGTACACATTGAAATTGATTGATTTAGGCCCTGCGATGCATATGTGGTAGGCCACACAGGGTCCTAGGTTATTAAACAACCAGGCGGTCAGGGGGAATATTTACTGGGCAGTCCAGAAATTGTCCTACAATTTACAGGAATTTCAGGTTTTGCGTGTAGCATGGTAACTTAAAAATACCTGGTCCTTTACATTTTAAACCAGGCCTTGAAGATTAGAAACTTTACAACACCCGGTCTTTTACACTTTAACTTTAACACTTTAATTTCAATTTCTTTTACCCTTACAGATCACTCCTGGTTCAGAAGAAGGGTGTCCAAGCCACCCTGACTTTAGGCAAATGAGGGGCAAGGGAGCTTATTTTGGACACTGTCTTGGGCTGTGCCCCTCATGGAAACCTCCAGCCATATGTTATGATGAGTGTCTTTATGGAAGAAGATGAGGGCCATGTAGGAGTGTTTTGGTTTTAATTGTGGTCATTTGTGTGGCGGTTGGAAGAGATGACTTGGTCCACCAAGGCTTGAACTCTGCTCTGATACTCCTTAGAGCCTGAGTTCTGGAACTCACCTGAGAGAAGTATTGCCATGAATTGTGTTGGGATTATAGGAGGCCACACATGAGATTAGCCCTTGGAAACTGAGATCTAGGCCCAGGGTGGCTTTCCACTGAGCACTGGGAATCTCAGCCAGGATAACACATGATTTTTTTACTGAAAGACTTGGAAGTCATAGTTGACACTCAAAACACAAATGTACCTCACATTGTAGACCTCAATGAGCCTGGCTTCATGTGACCTTCTGGCCACTCTTTGGGAAGCCTTGTCTGTGAGAGTTCTCCAGAGATTTCATTGAAATGAGCTTACTCACCATTTAATGGTTCCTGAATGAATTGAAACCCACAGTGCCTCCAACATCATCCTTGAAAAATGGCTACATAAATACCATGAAATTTTTAATATTCCCATGACCAGGTGGCACTGGAGAAACTTTGGATATCCTGTTGCTGATCATGAGTGTACCAGACAGTTCCTTGATTGACTGGTTGTCATGAAAATGGTATAGAACCGAGATGTCATAAGTTGGAGCCTGCTGAGTATTGGGGCTAGAGCAGTGGACTATATGGTTGTGAATAAATATCTGTTGTGGGACCATGTGGATCGGCCATTGGCTTCCAAAATACTTGTGACTGACATGGTGCAGGCAGCAGACCCTTATATGTAAAGGCATCTTGTTATATTGAGATGATTCAGGGCAATGTTCAGAATTCGGTTGCTATAGTCAAGGGGGAAAGCTATGTGGGATAGATCCATGTTTTGAAAATTCTCCTGAAGACCCTGACCAATCACACGTGACAGAGCTCCCTCCAGAATTGTGTGCCAGTTGAACTCCTTGTATTTCATTAAGCCAATTCCAAACTCCCAGTGCCGCAGTAAGAAACACCACGAAAATGGAGGATGACCAAACGGCTTCACAGACCACACGGGGAGAAACTTAACTCCCAGTGGCCACAGTTTACCAAGAAAAAGAGAATTCAGAACTGCTGTCTCATGTTCATTAGAAAATAAGGAACCATTTCCTCCAGGTCACATAGATGCAGACCCACATTTCCTTTGTCACAACAAAGGAAGCTAAATCTCCTGACAACTTCATATATTTCATGTGCCCAACCTGAGAGGCATTTTCTCAAAGAGTCTTTAGGCCAGAAGAGCTCAAAGTTTGTGGAGTGTTTAACCTCTCCCTTACTTTTGGAAACTGCTCTACCACCTCCAATGTTGTGAACTCCTGAACATTTTCAGTTCCACATATGTAATCACAGGTTTTCGAACTCCTCTCCACTAATTGTGTCTTACTTGGAGCGAAGTAAATGTCAAGGAATTGTTCTGGATGAGAGTGGCAAGATTTTTGTGTAGCACATATTTGCATACACATTAGATTCATTTTTCTATTTTCATTTGAAATAATGATCCCTGACACTAACACATACCCTAATAGACTCTGACTACTAATGCTAATATGATGGATAAAAAGAAACGTAACAGAATAGAAATACAGGCCTTTCATAGGAGGCATGGTATATACTTGGATTTGCCTTCGGCTTTATCAAGGGTATGTATTATAAATCTTGTCAAATTTTAATTGTAATATTTCTCCATGAGTTTTACATATATATATATATATATATATATATATATATATATATATATATACACTCTCTAGATTTTTCAAAATATGAAAAAAATGTGTCTTATTAAACACTCTCTAAATTCATTCATATTCATGTATGTGGATATATAATCAACTTTTCACAAGATTATTCTCAGAAACATTCAACCACCTGAAATACATATTTGTTTCCTCGTCCTGAGAACTAACTTCAGTGAATGGTGCTTACAAATCCTAATATTTCTACAGTAACTGACACAGTTTATCATCAAAGCAAGTAGATTCCAATGGACACGATGTGTATATTGATGTTCATTTTAATTCAACACTGGCACATTACAATTTTTCTGTTTATGCACATCATAGGATATATATTTCCTCCACAGGTTAGCAAATATATAGGCATTTGTTTCACTTTCAATCACTTCCTGCTTCAGAACACATGCATTCCTCCGTGTTTCTTGACTGGTCTTTTCATGAGACTTCTTTCCAAACACATTATTTTCGATTTCCTTTATCAGTTTTGAAGCAAAACTGAAACAGACTTCATGATAAACCATCACTGTAATATCATCATAAGATGTATAACTGGTTGGAATGAATGATTATATATCAATAAAAGATTTTTTATACATTTTCTGATATCAATTCAATACATTATTTAATGTGTAACCAGTTATATTATTTATTCACATTATGGTCTATTCATGCATTATCTCTATATTCATAGACACAGGGTACAACTCGTTGTACCCCCAATACTAATTTATACATTTTTAAAATATTGCTCCCAGAAATGGTGGAAGAAATACTCATGTCACCTGATCTACATATGCATGTTATCACAGTAATATTCTGGACACAAAATGCAAAAGTCACACGTATGATTGTACCAAAGCCTAAAGGGAAACTCAACATGGATTACTAAAAACATCCATGACCAGGTTGCCTAATGCTCTCAAATGTCAATCCTATTGGTGACTACATATTTGTTTCTTCATAAGATTATATATTCAACCTCAAATCTGTTGAAAGTGTTTAATTTTTTTCACTCACTTGATACTCTTTGACTGATTTCCTAATGTCTCTATTGATATCTACTTTCCTACATATTTTCTCGAGTTCAACATTGTGACTGACCCTTCACAGGTGCTGACATTGACATTCACTCTCTAACGGAAACACTATTGCTAATGAACTTTGGTCCAAATCCTATACTAGCTCTTCTTCCAAAACATACTGACTATCTTCCTGATCCTATCGACTATCACTTTTTGAGTGGATGTTCTCTACTGCATTCAATCATCCAAGGTGCATGGTCCTATGCCATTGTATATCGATTTTTCTGAAACATGTATGCAGAACGTAATTCAAAGCTACGTATCGCAATCAGTTGCCCAATGCACTTCTGAGCTTCAAATCTTACCTAGATTTCTGTTTTCATACGTATATTTCATCTCTATATTCCTATAAATATTGCAGGTTCCCAAGATCATTATTCATTCTGCAGAATGATTCCTAATCCAAATCAAACCTGCTATTTACGATAACCATACACGGTTGCCTCAATCTAACATTACAAAAGAGCAGGGACAGAGTTCGTCTTACAATACAGGAATGTAGGATATCTTCAAACTGCTGAGAACCTGAAAGTTCGATGCAGAAATAATCCCTGGATAAGATGTCAGCGCTATGAAGGACCTGTGAGAGCAAAAGCCATCTTCAAAGGCAAACAATCTAGACAGGAAAAAGGAATGTGTATGCATCAGACTCTCTCTTTGTAAGGTAGAGAAGATGGACCTAACCAGGCCTGCGTGGAGAGCTGTTCTCAGGTGCCTATTTTGATATACCATTGAAACTAGTCAAATTGTCAAAGGAAGTAAGGGCAGCCTCCATCCAATGTGACCCTTGGAAGCAATGGTTAGGGCAAAGTTGTTGCCAAGGCAGTGACCTCATTCAGTTCCTGAAGGAAGTGACCTACCTAACTTCCTTGGTGATGGAACACTCTGAAATTTTGATGCAAGAAGCCAGGCACCGAGAGCCAGTCCCAGTCCCTGTCCCAGTGCGCTCACTTGTTTGGATTTACTAAGTACAGAGTCAGACCTTCTTGGTACCTACTGATGTGAGGATGGCCAAATTCCAGGAGAGCTCTGAAGAGAAGCCTTTCCTGAGATAGCAGGTAGTGGCTAGCCGTTGGCTCCTCACAGCATCACAGAGTTTGCCAAGGAGACAAGATCTGAGACAGGAGAGGTCATTTTGTGGAGAACATAGTATGGCCCACCAGTCAGAGGACACTCCGGATAGTCACAGACCTACTTTTGTGAAGGTGTTGCCTTTGTTTGTGGATGTGAGTTTGCGGTTTTGTCTCATGTTCTGAGAATAGGTAGGAAATATGGTTGGTTTTGTTTGGAGTCGACTGTTTCTAGTAAGTCTTTTGACAAGGCGACTTTCTATGTCTGTGTATCCACTGTGTCCGTGGTTGTCGACATTAGAAAAGAGAATGCATCAATGGAGGTGTCCTGTCTAGTAGAAAGCTTCCCAGCATTTATCCTGCACAATTGATGAATGGACTGTGGTATGCCTTATGGATAGGAAACACCTACTAACATCCTAAGTTCCTGTTTTCTTCCTGAATTCTGGCCACTCTCCAGAATAAGCTCATGATGTATTGTCCAAGATATGTACCACCTCCAAGCTCTGTGACATGTCCATGTTCTTGATAGCTGAAGGTAATGGGAACATCTCAGAAAACTCAGATATCAGTGTGAGCAGTAAAGTCTCAGTGGAGAAACCCTGCTTTGGTCCATTTGCTTACCTTTGGTTCTGTTGCCTTGAATGTCAGGAAGGTCTTTGCATCATGCCACCCCTTTGTGAAGCCTGAAGAAACAGATTTCAAATGGAAATGAATGTGCATCACCTGTGGCTCTTTGCTTAATTGCTTTGGAAAAGGATGTGTCTTAATCAGACACTAGGCTCTGTTTGAGGCTGTGGATAAGATTCTCAGTCCTGATAGATGTAAAGAAGATCCCATGTGTGCATCCAAAACCAAAATGGCAAAAAGATCAGTCATTGTAGATGAAGTCTCTTGCCTTCCTCTGATAGGTTCCGGAACTCCATCAAGTGAGAATAGGATTCCTATGGGTCAAATGAGTTATTCAAATCCTGCAGAAGTACTTGGGTTCTCTCATGATGCCAAATCACATAATGAATCTATACCTGACTGTCAGTAGGCCTCAAATTGGAGAAGCAGAGCAGCATTAACAGCAGGCCTATTTGATCACTCCTGGTTCAAAGGAAGGGTGTCCAGGCCACACTGAATTTAGACAAATGGGGGGCAAGGGTGCATATTTTGGACATTGTCTTTGGCTGCGCCCCTCATGGAAACCTCCAGCTAGAGTTTATGATGAGTGTCTATACGGCTGAAGATGAGGGCCATGTGGGAATGTTTTGGTTTTAATTGTGGTCATTTGTGTGGCGGTTGGAAGAGTTGACAGGGTCCACATTGCCTTGAACTCAGGTGTGATTCCTCTTTGAGACTGAGTTCTGGAACTGACCTCAGAGAAGTATTGCCATTAATTGTGTTGGCATTGTAGGAGGCCACACATGAGAGTTGCCTTTGAAACCTGAGATCTAGGCCCAGGATGGCTTTCCTCAGAGAACTGAAAATCTCAGCAAGGATATCGCATAATTTTATTCTGAAAAACTTGGCAGCCATAGTTAAGAGTCAAAAGACACATGGACCTCCCGTTGTAGACCTCCATAGGCCTTGCTTCATGTGACCTTTTGGCCAGTGTTTGGGAAGCCTTGCCTGTTAGAGTTCCTCAGAGCTTTCATTGAAATGAGCTTCCTCCCCATGTAATGGTTCCTTGAAGAATGGAAACCCCAAAGTGCTTCCAACTTCATTCTTGAAAAATGGATAGATAAATACCATGATATTTTTGAAATTCCCAAAGACCAAGTGGCACTGGAGAACCATTGGATGTTCTGTTGCAGACAGTGGCTTGATTGTTGTGTTACAGACAGTGCCTTGATTGACTGGGTTTCATGAAAATGGTGCAGAACAGAGATGCCAGTAAGTTGGAGCCTGCTGAGTAGTGGGCCTAGAGCAGTGGTGGGCAGGTGTGTGATAATACAACTGTGGTGTCGCCATGTGGATCTGCCATTGGCTTCCAAATAGCTTGTGACTGACTTGGTACAGCCAGCAGACCATTATATGAAAAGGCATCTTGTTATATGGAGAGGTTTCAGGGCAATGTTCACAATCAAGTTGCTATGGTCAAGGGGGCAAGTTATGTGGGATAGAACCCTGGTTGGTGAATTCTCCTGCACACCCTGACCCAACACACGTGACAGAACTCCCTCCAGCCCTATATCCCAGTTGAACTCCTTGTATTTCATGAAGCAAATACCAACCTCCCATTGCAGCATCAAGAAACACCACAACCTCGCCAGCACTTGTTGTTGTTTGATTTCATAATGGCTGCCAATCTTACTGGAGTGAGAAAAGGGTTCTCTTGTACATTGCTGGTGGGGCTGCAAATTGGTGCGGCCAATTTGGAAAGCAGTATGGAGATTCCTGGGAAAGCTGGGAATGGAACCACCATTTGACCTAGCTATTGCCCTTCTCGGACTATTCCCTGAAGACCTTAAAAGAGCGTATTACAGGGATACTGCCACATCGATGTTCATAGCAGCACAATTTACAATAGCTAGATTGTGGAACCAACCCAGATGCCCTTCAATGGATGAATGGATTAAAAAAATGTGGCATCTATACACCATGGAGTATTACGCAGCACTAAAAAATGACAAAATCTTGGAATTTGCAGGGAAATGGATGGCACTAGAGCAGATTATGCTTAGTGAAGCTAGCCAATCCCTAAAAAAAAAATACCAAATGTCATCTTTGATATAATGAGAGCAACTAAGAATAAAGCAGGGAGGAAGAGCAGGAAGAAAAGATTAACATGAAACAGAGACATGAGGTGGGAGGGAAAGGGAGAGAAAAGGGGAATTGCATGGAAACGGAGGGAGACCCTCATTGTTATACTAAATTACATATAAGAGGTTGTAAGTGGAATGGGAAAATAAACAAGGTGAGAAATGAATTACAGTAGAAGGGGTAGAGAGAGAAGATGGGAGGGGAGGGGAGGGGGGATAGTAGAGGATAGGAAAGGTAGCAGAATACAACAGTTACTATTATGGTATTATGTAAAAATGTGGATGTGTAACCCATGTGATTCTGCAATCTGTACTTGGGGCAAAAAATGGAGTTCATAACTCACTTGAAGCTAATGTATGCTAATGTATGAAATATGATATGTCAAGGGCTTTGTAGGGTTTTGAACAACCAATAAAAAAATAAAATTAAAAAAAAAAAAAAGAAAGAAACACCACAAAAAGGGCAGGATGACCAAATGGCTTCACAGTCCACTCAGGGAGACAATAAGCTTCCAGTGGCCACAGTTTACCAACAAAGAGAGAAATCAACACTGGTACCACATGTTCAATGGAAAATAAGAAATGATGTCCTCCAGGTCACATAGATGCAGATCCAGGTTTGATGGTCTCACCAGAAATGAAGCTAAAGCTCCAGACAACAAGATATATTTCAAGTGTCCAAACTCAGAGGCAGTTTTACAAGAAGGCTATTGGCCAGCAGAGTTCCATGTTTGTGGAGTGTTTACACAGTCACTTACTTTTGGAAACTCCTCTACCACCTCCAAGGTTGTGAACTCCTATGCATTTTCCATTCCAGATATGTATTCACAGATTTTCTAACTCTTCTCTTCGAATTGCATCTTACATGGGGTGAAGGTAATGTCAAAGGATTTATCTGGATGAGAGTGGGAAGACTTTTGTGTAGGACATATTTGCATACATATTGGATTCATTTTCCAATTTTCCATTTCAAATACTTTATCACTGACACTAAACCACACCCTACTAGTCTCTGACTACTAATCCTAATATGAGGCAGAAAAATAACCCAAACATAATAGAAATACAAGCAGTTCAGAGGAGGCATGGTGTATAGTTGGACTTGCCTTTTGCATTTTAAAGGTTAGGGGTTATAAATCTAGACAATTTTTTGTTGCAATAGTTGTCCATGTGGTTTTAAAGATAACAAACATGTGAATTCTTGTCTCTCTTTCTCTGTAGCCTACTCAGCAAATATATTTTTATATACACATAGAGAATCCTACCTGGTACTACACGTACATTCTTGTGAGGTGGCTAACTTGTCAGATACAAATTGAGAGAAAAGATCACTCCTTCTAAATGTCGTTGGAACTGAAAATTCAACCTATCGGTGAGCTTCCTAGTTGAACAAAATTATACACAAATCCATGTTCAGTACAATGAATATTTTTGGATCTGTGAATGATATATATTTCATGGTGAATTTTGATTGGCATATATTGCTATTTTTAATGTCTCTGCGTGTGTATGTGTGTGTGTCTGTGTGTGTATATATATATATATATATATATATACATATATATACATATATATATATATATATATATATACACTCTCTCCTTCTATTTTTCAAAATATGAAATATATGTGTCTTATATACACTCCCTAATTTTATTCATGTTCATGAATGTGGATTTATAATCAACTTTTCACAAGATTATTCTCAAAAAATTTCATCCACATGAAATACATATTTGCTTCCTAGTACTGAAAACTAACTTCATTGAATGGTGCATACAAATCCTAATATTTCTATAGTAACTGACAGAGTTTATCATCAATGCAAGTAGATGCCTATGGGACATGATGTGTTTATCGATGTTCATTTTTATTCAACACTGGGACATTACAATTTCTTCAGTTTATGCACATCAGAGGATATATATTTCCTCCACAGTTTAGCAAATTTATAGGCATTTGTTTCACTTTCAATCACTTCCTGCTTTAGAACACATGGATTCCTCCATGTTTCTTGACTGATCTTTTCATGAGATTTCTTTCCAAACACATTATTTTCGAATTCCTTTATCACTTTTGAAGCAAAACGGACACACACTGCATGATAAATCATAACTATAATATCACTATTAGATGTATAACTGGTTGGAATGAATGATTTTATATTAATATAAGATTTCTTATATATTTTCAGATATAAATTCAATACATTTTGTAAAGTGAAACCAGTTATATTATCTATTC
Organism: Callospermophilus lateralis; assembly: GCF_048772815.1. Taxonomy (NCBI): domain Eukaryota; kingdom Metazoa; phylum Chordata; class Mammalia; order Rodentia; family Sciuridae; genus Callospermophilus; species Callospermophilus lateralis. The sequence continues at coordinate 367,327 of NW_027512633.1, forward strand.
ACAGTATGGTCTATTCATGCATTATCTCTATATTCATAGACACAGGTTACACCTCTTTGTACCCCCAATACTAATTTATACATCTTCAAAATATTGCTCCCAGAAATGGTGGAAGAAATACTCATGTCACCTGATCTACATATGCATGTTATCACAGTAGTATTCTGGACACAAAATGCAAAAGTCACACGTATGACTGTAACAAAGCCTAAACGGAAACTGAACATGGATTACTAAAAACATCCATGTCCAGGTTGCCTAATGCTCTCAAATGATCATCCTGTTGGTGACTACATATTTGTTTCTTCCTAAGATTATATATTCAACCTCAATACCATTGAAAATGTCTAATTTTTTCACTCACTTTGTACTTTGCCTGATTTCCTAATGTCTCTATTGATATCTACTTTCCTACATATTTTCTCCAGTTCAACATTGTGACTGACCCTTCACATGTGCTGACATTGACATTCACTCTCTAACCGAAACCCTATTGCTTATGAACTTTGGTCCAAATCCTATACTCACTCTTCTTCTGAAACATACTGACTATGTTCCTGATCCTATCGACTATCCCTTTTTGAGTAGATGTTCTCTACTACATTCAATCATCCAAGGTACAAGATCCTATGCCATTGTATATCGATTTTTCTGAAACATGTATTTAGAACGTAATTCAAAGCTACGTATCGCAATCAGTTGCCCAATGCATTTCTGAGCTTCAAATCTTACCTAGATTTCTGTTTTCATACTTATATTTCATCTCTATATTCCTATAAATATTGCAGGTTCCCAATACCATTATTCATCCCGCATAATGATTCCTTGCCCAAATCGAACCTGTTATTAACCCTAACCATACACTGTTGCTTCAATCTAAAATTACAAAAGAGCAGGGACAGAGTTCGCCTTACAATACAGGAATGTAGGGTATCTTCCAACTGCTGAGAACCTCAAAGTTCGATGCAGAAATGATCCCTGGAGAAGATGTAGGCAGCTATGAAGGATCTGAGAGAGCAAAATCCATCTTCATGGCAAACAACCTGAACAGGACGAAGGGATGTGTATGCATCAGCCTTTCTCTTCTTAATGTAGAGAAGATGGACCTAAGCAGGCCTGCGTGGAGAGCTGTTCCCAGGTGCCTATTTTGATATACCATTGTAACAAGTCAAATTGTCACACAAAGTAGGAGCAGCCTCCATCTCATGGAACCCTTGGAAGCAACGGTTAGGACAAAGTTGTTGCCAAGGCAGTGACCTCATTCAGTTCCTGAAGGAAGTGTCCTAGCTAACTTCCTTGGTGATGGAACTCTCTGAAATTGTGATGCAAGAAGCCAGGCACCGAGAGCCAGTCCCAGTCCCAGTCCCAGTGGGCTCACTTGTTTGTATTTACCAAGTACAGATTCAGACCTTCTTGGTACCTACTGATTTGAGGATGGCCAAATGCCAATTGAGCTCTGAAGAGAGGCCTTTCCTGAGATAGCAGGTAGTGGCTAACTGCAGGCTCCTCAAAGCATCACAGAGTTGGCCAAGGAGACAAAATCTGAGAGAGGAAAGGCCATTTCGAGAGGAACATAGTATGGCCCACCAGTCAGAGGACACTCCAGATAGTCACAGATCCACTTTTGGGAATGAGGTGACTTTATGTGTGTGGGTGTGAGTTTGTGGTTTTGTCTCATATTCTGCGAATAGGTAATAAAGGTGGTTCGTTTGCTTTGGAGTCTACTGTTGATAGTAACTCTTTTGACAAGGCGAGTGTTTCTATGTCTGTGTATCCACTGTGTCCGTGGTTTTAGACATTAGAAAAGAGAATGCATCAATGGAGGTGTCCTGTCTAGTAGAAAGCTTCCCAGCATTCATCGTTCATAAGTGATGAATAGACTGTGGCTTGTCTTATGGATAAGAAACAACTACTAACTTCCTAAGTTCCGGTTTTCTTCCTGAATTCTGGCCACTCTCCAGAATGAGCTCATGATTTATTGTCCAAGATATGTACAACCTCCATGCTCTGTGACATGGCCATGTTCTTGATAGCTGAAGGGAATGGGAACATCTCAGATATTAGTGTGACCAGTAAAGTCTCATTGGAGAAACCCTGCTTTGGGCCATTTGCTTACCTATGGTTCTGTTGCCTTGAATGTCAGGAAGGTCTTTGTTTCAGGCCACCCCTTTTTGAAGCCTGAAGAAACAGTTTTCAAATGGAAATGAATGGGCATCACCTGTGGCTCATTGCTTAATTTCTTTGGAAAGGGATGTGTCTTAATCAGACACTAGGCCCTGGTTGAGGCTGTGGCTAAGATTCTCAGCTCCTGATAAATCTAAAGTAGATCCCATGTGTGCATCCAAAACCAAAATGGCAAAAGGATCAGTCATTGTGGATGAAGTCTCTTGCCTTCCTCTGTTAGGTTCCTGACGTCCATCAAGTGAGAATAGGATTCCTATAGGTCAAATGAGTTATTCAAAGTCCTGCATAAGTGCTTGGTTTCTCTCATGATGCCAAATCACATAAGCAATCTATACCTGACAGTCAGTAGGCCTCAAATTGGAGAAGCAGAGCAGTATTAACGGCACACCTATTTGATCACTCTTGGTTCACAGAAAGGGTTTCCAGACCACCCTAAATATAGACAAATGAGGGGCAATGGTGGATATTTTGGACACTGTCTTGGGCTGCATCCCTCATGGAAACCTCCAGCCAGAGTTTATGATGAGTGCCTATATGGATGAAGATGAGGGCCATGTGGGAATGTTTTGGTTTTAATTGTGGTCATTTGTGTGGCGGTTGGAAGAGATGACAGGGTCCACATGGGCTTGAACTCTGGTGTGATTCTCCTTGGAGACTGAGTTCTGGAACTGACCTCAGAGAAGTATTGCCATTAATTGTGTTGGCATTGTAGGAGGCCACACATGAGAGTTGCCCTTGAAACCTGAGATCTAGGCCCAGGATGGCTTTCCACAGAGAGCTGAAAATATCAGCAAGGATATCACATGATTTTATTCTGAAAAACTTGGCAGCCATAGTTAGAGTCAAAAGACACATGGACCTCACGTTGTAGACCTCAATGGGCCTGGCTTCATGTGACCTTTTGGCCAGTGTTTGGGAAGCCTTGCCTGTTAGAGTTCCTCAGAGCTTTCATTGAAATGAGCTTCCTCCCCATGTAATGGTTCCTGGAAGAATGGAAACCCCAAGGTGCCTCCAACTTCATTCTTGAAAAATGGAAAGATAAACACCATGAAATTTTTGAAATTCCCAATGACCAGATGGCACTGGAGAACCATTGGATGTCCTGTTGCTGATCATGAGTGTAACAGACAGTGCCTTGATTGACTGGGTTTCATGAAAATGGTGTAGAACAGAGATGCCAGTAAGTTGGAGCCTGCTGAGTAGTGGGCCTAGAGAAGTGGTAGGCAGGTGTGTGATAATACATCTGTGATGTGGCCATGTGGATCTGCCATTGGCATCCAAATGGCTTGTGACTGACTTGATGCAGCCAGGAGACCATTATATGAAAAGGCATCTTGTTATATGCAGAGTTTTCAGGGCAATGTTCAGAATTAGGTTGCTATGGTCAAGGCGGCAAGCAATGTGGGATAGAAGCCCAGTTGGTGCATTCTCCTGCAGAGCCTGACCCACCACACGTTACAAGACTCCCTCATGCACTGTGTCCCAGTTGAACTCCTTGTATGTCATGAATCAAATACCAAACTCCCAGTGCAGCAGCAAAAAAACACCACGAAAAGTGGAGGATGACCAAATGGCTTAAAAGTCCACACGGGGTGTCACTTTGCCCGAAGAGGCCACAGTTTACCTACAAAGAGACTTCAGCACTGCTGCCTCATGTTCATCGGAAAATAAGAAACCATGTCCTCCAGGTCACATAGATACTGACCCAGGTTTGATGGTCTCACTTCAAAGGAAGCTAAAGCTCCTGACAACAACATATATTTCAAATGCCCAAACTCAGAGGCAGTTTCTCAAGAAGTCTTTAGGCCAGCATAGCTCCATGATTGTGGAGTGTTTACACTGTCCCTTACTTTTGGAAACTCCTCTACCACCTCCAAGGTTGTGAACTCCTGAGCATTTTCCATTCCACATATGTATTCACAGATTTTCTAACTCTTCTTTTCTAATTGTGTTTTACCTGGGGCGAAGATAATTTCAAGGCATTTTTCTGGATGAGAGTGGGAATATTTTTTGTGGCACATATTTGCATACACATTGGATTTATTTTCCTATTTTCCATTTGAAATACTGAATCCGTGACACTAACCCATACCCTACTTGTCTCTGACTACTAATCCTAATAAGATGGAGAAAATTAACCCAAACAGAATATAAATACAAGCAGTTCAGAGGAGGCATGGTGTATAGTTGGACATGGCTTTTGCATGACAAAATGTAGGTGCTATAAATCTAGTCGATTTAAATTGAAATAGTTCTCCATGTATTTTTAAATTTAACAAATATGTGAATTCCTCTCTCCCATTTTATGTAACCTATTGAGCACATCTATTTTTATATGCACATATAGAATACTACCTGGTATCACACATACGTTCTTGTGAGGTTTCTGACTTGACAGATACAAATGATGAGAAGTGATCACTCCACCTAAACGCTATGGGATTTGAAAATTCATCCTATGTGTGAGCCTCCTAGTTGAACAATATTATACATAAATCCATGCTCAGTAAATTGAATACTTTTCTATCTGTGTAAGATATATATATCACGGTGAATTTCGATTGGCATATATATTGCTACTTTTTAATGTCTCTCTCTCTCTCTGTGTGTATATATACACACTCCAGATTTTTTTAAAATATAAAATATTTATGCCTTATTATACACTCCCTAAATTTTTTCATATTCATGTATGTGAATTTATAGTCAACATTTCAAAAGGTTATTCTCTGAAATATTCATCCACCTGAAATACATATTTGCTTCCTAGTAATGAAAACTAACTTCAGTGAATGGTGCATACATATCCTAATATTTCTACAATAATTGACCCAGTTTCTCATTAATACAAGTAGATTCATATGGGACATGATGTGTATTTTCATGTTCATTCTTATTCGCCACTGGTACATTACTATTTCTTCAGGTAATGCACATAATAGAGTATATATTTCATCCACAAGTTAGCAAAATTATGGGTATGTGTTTCACTTTCAATAATTTTCTGTTTCAGAACACATGTATTCCTCCATGTTTCTTGACTGGTCTTTTCGTGAGACTTCTTACCAAACCCATTATTTTCGATTTCCATAATCCCTTTTGAAGCAAAACTCACACACCGTTCATGATAAACCATAACCCTAATATTACCATTAGATGTATAACTGGATGGAATGAATGATTGTATATCAATATAAGATTTTTTATATATTTTCAGATATCAAATCAATCCATTATTTAAAGTGAAACCAGTTATATTATTTATTCACAGTATAGTCTATTCATGCATTGTCTCTATATTCATAGACACAGGGTACACCTCATTGTAAACTCAATACTAATTTATACGTATTCAAATTATGGCTCCCAGAAATGGTGGAAGAAATATTCATGTCACCTGATCTACATATACAATTTAACCCAGTAATATTCTGGACACAAAAAGAAAAGGTCACACTTATGTTTCTACCAAAGCCTAAATGTAAAGTTAACATGGATTACAAAAAACATCCATGTCCAGGTTGCCTAATGCTCTCAAAAGTCAATCTTACTTGTGACAATATATTCGTTTCTTCCTAAGATAATATATCCAAAATCAACCCTGTTGAAAATGCCTAATTCTATCACACACTTTATACTTTGCCTGATTTCGTAATGTCTCTATTGATATCTGCTTTCCTACATATTTTCCCCAGTTCATCATTGTGATGGTTCATATGTGCTCACATTTACATTCACTCTCTAACCAAAACCCTATTGCTAAAAAACTTTTGTTCCAAATCCTATACTCACTCTCCTTCCTAAACATACCAACTATCTTCCTAATCCTACCGACTATCCCTTTTTGACTGGATGTTCTCTTCTACATTCAATCATCCAAGTAATGTTCAGGTGAGCGTCGGAGGAAGAGACCACCAAGAGACTGTCTCATGGAACAGCAAAGGGTTTATTGGGGGTCCAGCATGCTGGGGCTCAGAGCTCCCTTGAATCGAGCAGAGAGCCCTGAGGACATCTTAAGCAGAGCTTATGTGTTTTCCTTGTAGAGGGCAGGGAGGGAAGTTTATTGATGGGTCAGGGCGAGTGGGCAGTTTGCATGCAACCGGGAGAGGGAGTACATTATATATTTTGGAAGTTGGAGACAGCACATTCTGGGAACAAGATTAGCAAACAGTTCTCAAGATTTCAACAGTGTTTTGTTAAGCATACAGAAAAAGAGGAAGTGACAAGTACCATTTTATTAACCTTTCATTCCCCACGTCTTCTTCTGGCTACTTTTAATCATAAAAGTGATCATTGGAGTGGTGTCACATTCTATGTCTGCTAGTGGGGTATTACCATAAGTTTAACTTGTCTAATTTGAGCTTGGAGAAATGAAAATACATGGTTGAGCAAACAGGGTTTTATAGTTAGCAAGAATGTGAGTATTATTATTGGACTGGCCAAGGTTGATAAACGTATAGTTAACCAGGGGGACTGTGTGAACCAAGACTCAAACCACCCTTTTTGGGCCTCTCTCTTTCGTTGACACTCTTCAAGGCATCCTTTTATTTTACTCATAAATTTTTTACAACTCCAGTATTGTTGCCATAAAAATAACATTCTTCCCTCAATGCAGCACAAAGGCACCATTCTCTCATGAAGAGGAAGTCCAACCCTCGATTGTTGTATGAAACAACATCAGAGAGAGAGGTTAAAGATTCCCACAAAGCTGTGATGGAGGTTTCTAATATCTTTAAGTTTTGGTCTATTGCTGCTTCTAATTGGGTATTTTGCTGTGTACCATGGACCAAGGCAGTGGTTCCTGTGACCTCCCCTGCAGCAACTCGTATTCCTAATAGGATGGCTGAAGTGAGGGATATATGTTCCCTGTGGAACCGGGTTGTATGCCCCCCTTTTTGATCTTCAAATGAACCTGCATCATGATAGAGCACTCTGGGTAACCTCTGCACCATTACACATTTAATCACCACTGTTGATCATTTAATGAAAACATAAAAATGTTTAAGTATATAGAATTATACTGTTGTAGGAACAGTCAAGACAAGGCACCTAAGATAGCACCAAAGCTAGGGAAACAGTCCTATTTGGTTGCAAACGGATTCAGAGGGCATTGCTTCTGTTGTAATCAATTAATCCCATGAACCCCAAGTTTAGGAAGTTTCAGAATTTTGTACCCAACATGTAAGGGAATGTGCTCAGAAGTTCACAGTCAGCAGAAATTCACAAAAAGCAGTTTTTTTATGTTTTTTTCCTCTGTTCTGAGCAAATTAACTTTTCAAGGACACCTGGGAGGGGGAGAGATATTTCATCCCTTTCTTTTTTCCGCTTGCCAGCTATTACCATGGAGCCAGTTGGTAACTTCTTTATCATAGAAATGTAGCCATCTCTTTGAAGCCCCAGCTCAAAGTCAGAGGCCTTGTTCACATATTTTGTGAAAAACTAGTAAGGGGGTGTCTAGCTTACAAGTACTGATTGTTTTAGCCAGTGGCCAAGTAGAACAGGGCCACATGAAAACAGGAAGTTTGTCTACACTGAACTCTTTTATAGGGACTCTTTTGCTGAACGTCCTAAAGTCAGCCATGGTGAAGACATCTGGAGAAGATCAGTTAAGACTTTTCTGTGGGTGTGGACAGAGGGGAAAGAGAGGGAAGGCGGGACTTAGAGCAGTTCCGAGGATCTGAGAATGAGTACGGAGAGATGTAAAAGAATAATGGGAAAGGGGTTTGGGATTTTTCTAGCAACAAAAACTTGAGCAGTAGAACATGTAGAAAAGAGGGGAAGATGGGAGTGTGTATCCAAAAAGCCTGTGAGGGACTTTAAATTCTTAGTAACCTGTTTTCAGTGATGACAAAGCAACTTTAAAGACCATTTTTATTACATCTTGGATAGGGGTCTTCTCAGCTATTTTGAGCTTTAGGTTAGCTGGTAAAAGGACCTGGTGAAACCCCGTATGGGTGCTGACAGGAGAAGAGAGGAGTTAGTGGGTAGAGTGGTAACTAAGTACCTGCTACCTCAGCAAGGGGGCAATGGTCTGAGAACCGGCGGATGTTTGGGTTGTTGATCTAGTAACGGGATGGGAGAAATCAGGTTGTTGAGGTGGGAGTGACAGCAGAGAGACTAGAGCAGAAGGCTGAGGGTGAGGATCTATTGGAGAAGCATAGTTCAGGATGTGAGTGAAGGACGGAAAAGGCCTCCACATAGGGGAATCTCTTTTCATGCCTTTGAGCCCTTCCCAAAGTTAAAAAGGTTCCACAGAATTTGAGGATCTAGAGATCCCTCTGGGGGCCATCGATTTAGGTTATCTTATTGGTAATATGGCCAATGCTGTGTACTGAATTTGATTAGGAGTTTGGGTTCCATCGTGCAGCCCCTGTATGCTCACATCCCCTTGATTAAAGAAGAAGTCGGCTTTTCCAACACACAGCCATGGCTGTTTGTGGCTTTGATAGTTCACCGGGCAAACATAGTAATCTAGGCTAGCCGACCTGCATCTGGCTCACGTGTCCCTACATCCATAATGTTTGTTTCCATTACATATGATACGGAAGGGATTAAATGGAATTTAATGGGATCCTCTTCTTCAGGGATATCTGAATAGGAAAGACATATAGCCAGCTGACAAATGTCTGGGTGGAGAGATGGCCACCAGGTCCCTAAGGGGGCTGTATGCAAGATTGATTAAACTTCTTGTCCAGTAGGATTTGTGATCAGCCATCGCTGCTGAAAGGGGTGATGAGGGTTAGAAATACTGGTGGTCAAGGGGAGAGTCTATAGCCTTATCCACACGGCGAATGTGCAATTTGAAAGGGTTACCAGTCTTTTCCAGTTTCCAGCCAATTCCAGTTTCCAGTCAATGTCTGGACAGGGCGCAGGCTTGAGATGAGAGGCATGCATCCAGGAAGTGATTCCATCTACCTTTACCACTGTAGGTGTTATAAGTAGCACCTGGAATGGTCCTTTCCAGCGGGGTTCCAGCGATGTCACCTAATGTCGTCTTACGAAGACAAAGTCTCTTACTTGATATCGATGTGGAGTCCCCTCGTCCCCAGTTTGGTAGGCAGTGGCCAGCTGTTTTCACAGGTGTCACTGAATTCTTTCAAGAGCTTTAAGTCTGTCAAGCAAGCTGGTGTGGAAGGGATTGTAAGGTCTTAGAGTTGGTGTTAGGTCCCTTACTGGAGGAGGGGCACCATAGAGAATTTCATAGGGGGTGAGGTTACACTAAAATCAGAGTGAGTATTTTCTTCATTTAACAGTGCATAAGGCAGGAGCATAGTACAATCTTTTATTCCGGTCTCTAAGCTTAATTTTGTTAAGGTCTGTTTAATGGTTTGGTTCATTCTTTCTACCTGTCCTAAACTCTGGGGTCTATAAGCACAATGTAACTTCCAATTAATCCCCAGGGTCCTGGCTAACCCCTGACTTACCTGGGCCATGAACGCCGGTCCATTATCAGACCCTATTAACTTAGGCAGGCTGTATCTTGGAAAAATATCTTCTAGGATATTCTTGACCAAAATTTGCGCTATTTCTTTTCTTTTTTTCTTTTTTTTTTTTGTGGGGAAGGCTTCAATGCATCCTGAAAATGTATCTATAAAGACTAGGAGATATTTAAGTCCATACCTTGCTGGCTTTATTTCAGTAATGTCCACTTCCCAGTATTGTCCTGGTTTGGTTCCTCGTATGTGCTTTCATACAGGAAGCTTGGAAGGGTAAGCATTTACCAATTGATGAACCCGACAGGCTTTTGTTACCCATTCAGTTATTTTCTTCACTGTGAGTCTGTTAGTGGAAAACTCTGTTCTTGATCCTTCAGGAATGCCTGCAGTTTCTTTGAACCAAGGTGAGTGAGTTGATGTACATTTTCTACTGACATAGTTAGAGCCGTGGCTCTTGGAGTTTTTACTGAAAGATTTAGAAATTCCACTTAAGGGCCTTCAGGGTTAAAATTTATTTTGGCCCAGAGCTTGGTGAGCAGATCTCCGCCGATCAATGGGGCCAGGCATTCTGGGACTACTAGGAAGGAGTGATGGATTTTTCCTTTTCCCAGGTCCATGGTCCTCTTAGTTGTCCAAGCCCGATATTTACTGCCATTAGCCCCTTGAAATAGAGATTTTTTATTTGATAGAGGGCCCAATGTGGCCTTATGGGCTCAGTATATTGCCCCTGTATCCACTTCAAAGTTTACTGGGGTCCCCTCCACTTCAAAAGTTACTCTGAGCTCGGGGAGGGGATCTGAGCCCCGACTTTCTTAGTCATCCTCCAGAGTCAGAATGGCTGGCTGGCATGGCTGTCGCTTTCTATGTCAATTTTGGCCCAGTGTCCTTTTTGTTTGAGTAGGCACATTGATCTGAGGCCAAGGGTGGCCTCTGTCGTGGGCCAATGTATACCTTCTTGTCTCCCTGTTTCTTAATTTTTGGCCTATTTGTTGTTGTGACCTGGACCTTAGTCAACGCCTTACTCTGCCTTTTGTTTCTTTTATCCTCCATTTGCTCCCTTCTCTTCCTCAGATTCTCTCTTATAGTATACCTTCTCAGCTTCTCTGACTAAATCTCTCAAAGTCATATCTTGTAATCAATCTAAGCTTTGTAACTTTGTTTTAATATCCAGGGCAGTTTGCCCAATAAGGCCATCGTGACAGATGCCTTTTGATTCTCTGCCTGACGATAAAAAGGATTATAGCTCCTATATGCCTCCATAATTCTCTCTAGAAACATAGAGGGAGATTCATCAGGCCCCTGATAATCTCTCTTACCTTGGCCAAATTAGTTGGTCACTAGCGGCTGCTCGGAGACCCACTATTAGAGCCCAGCGATAAGTGGACAGATGCTCCCTACCTTCAAAGGTGTTGGGGTCCCAGTTGGGTCGGTTCAAGGGAAAGCCGGCTTTGATTATGTTGGTAAGTTGTGTCGGATGCAAACCTGGTCCAAGGATTTTTTTTAGCTTCCTGGAGAATTCCCTTTTTTTTCTCTGTCATGAAGAATGTCCCTAGCAGTTGTTGGCTGTCATCCGAAGTAGGCTGGTGTGAAAACATCAATGACTCAACCACACCTGAGAGCCGGGTGGGGTCCTCGGTAAAAGGGGGATTGCTATTTTTTAAGTTACATAGGTCTGAAGAGAAGAACGGCCAATACTGGTAGGCTTGAATTTTCCCCCAATGGCCATTGTCAATCATTGGTCTATAGGGTCGAAGGGGAGGCATCCCAAGAGTTCCAGGGTTTTCAATCGTTCACCGCCAGCGAGTTCCTTTAGCAGGGCCAGCTTCCTCCATGGGAGGAGGTGCTGTGTGTGCTGCAGGGGAATTACCTGGAGGGCGCTGGGCCGGCTTAGCTTCCTTCAATGGAGGAGAGGCTGAGTCAGCAGCAGGGGTATCACTTAGAGGGTGTTGGGGGTTAGAGGATGAGGGCAGGGGATAAGGAGGGGGAGGAGAGTCCAGTAGACTCAAATCTGGTGACACAGGGAAAACAGAGTGTGGAGGAGGAGGAGGAGCAGAGTGTTTGTGAGTTCCTGGGGGAAGGAGTCATTGCGGGGGCAGGGGCAAGGAAAGGCTTGACCCATTGAGGAGGAAATTTGCAGAGGTCCTGCTGAATTAAAATATATGGCTGTTGATCCAGATGACTATCTGGCCACGGCTGAAAGACAATATCTCTGAATTATAAATTAGTGGGAAGTAGAAAGATCCTTCTAGGGGCCATCCGACTCCAAAGGTGGGCCATTCTGAGGTACAGAGAGTCTGCCACATCCGGGGCTTTACTGAAATAAAGAGATTCTGAGCCCTTAAACGGACTTTGGTATAGTTATCAAGGGTCAGGGACAGAGGCATTGAAGTGCTCTGTTCCATAATGAGAGATACACAAACAGTGAAAGCAAGACACATGACACAGGCAAGACAAGACAATAAAGACAGGCAATGGACGTTCAACACTGAGACCATGACTGAGTAGCCGGCAAAATCCGATGGACTGGCAATACTGAATCCGAAACAAAATATCACTGAGTCAAGGAGACTATTGTTCCTCAATTTCCCGAGTCCTCTCAGGCGTCCTCCAGGGACGTGGCCTGTGGTTCTGTAACACGACTGTCAGCCACCATCAGAGAGAGCTCACACTCTTCATTGACAGCCATTTTGCCAAACCCTAACATGAAACCTGAAACCAGAAAGAGGCGCCTTACTTATCTGAGGGGGGTCCATTGGGGTCTCTCGTCCACCGCTGCTTGATCTCTGTGGAACCTCCATATGTAAAGGTCGGGCTAGTGTCAGAGGAAGGGACAACCAAGAGACTTTAACATGCAACAGCAAAGGATTTACTGGGGGTCCAGCATGCTGGGGCTCAGAGTTCACTTGAATAGAGCAGAGAGTCCTGAGAACAGCTTCAGCAGAGCTTATATACTTTTCTTGGAGAGGGCAGGGAGGGAAGTTTATTGATGGGTAAGGGTCAGTGGGCGGTTAGCGCTTAACCGGGTGAGGGAGTACAATCTGCAGTTTGGCAGATGGGGACAGCACATTCTGGGAACAAGATTAGCAAACAATTCTCAAGATTTCAACAGTGTTTTATTAAGCGTACAGAAACACAGGAAGTGACAAGTACCTATTTTATTAAACTTTCACTACCAACTATCCCTTTTTGACTGGATGTTCGCTTCTACATTCAATCATCCAAGGTACAAGGTCCTATGTCATTGTATATGGATTTATCTGAGACAACTTTGCAGAAAGTAATTCAAAGCTAAGTAGTCCCAATCAAGGGACCAATGCCCTTCTGGGCTTCAAATCTTACTTAGATTTCTGTTTTCATACATATATTTTACCTATGTATTCTACATATATTCAAATATATATATATATATATCATAGTATATATATTTCATCCAGAGTTTCACAAATTTATAAGAATTTTTTTTTTCATGTTTAATCAATTCCTTCTTCAGAACACATTTATTCCTCCAGGTCTCTTGACTGGTCTTTTCATGAGACTTCTTGCCAAACACATTATTTTTGACTTCCACAATCACTTTTGAAGCAAAACTCACACACTCTTCATGATAAACCATAACACTCATATTACCATTAGAATGTAACAGGATGGAATGAATGATTGTATAGCAATATAAGATTTTCTGTATATTTTCAGATATCAATTCAAAAAATTATTTAAAGTTGGAACCAGTTATATTATTTATTCTCAGGATAGTCTATTCATGCATTATCTCTATATCCAAAGACTCCAGGTACACCTAATTTTACACCCAACACTTATTTATACGTCTTCAAAATATTGCTCACAGAATTGGTGGAAGAAATACTCATGTCACCTGATGTCCATATACATTTTATCACAGTAATATTCTCGACAAAAAAGCAAAGGTCACACTTTGATTGTACGAAAGCCTAAATGGAAAGTGAGCATGGATTACTAAAAACATCTATGTGCAGGTTGCCTAATGCTCTCAAATGTCAATCCTATTGTTGAGTACATATTTGTTTCTTCCTTAGATTATATATTCAACAACAACCCTGTTAAAAATGCCTAATCCTATCACTGACTTTATACTTTGCCTGATTTCATAATGTCTGTATTCATATCTGCTTTCCTATATATTTTCCCCAGTTCATCATTGTGACTGACTCTTCACATATACTAACTTTTACATTCACTCTCTATCTGAAACCCAATTGCTGAAGAACTTTTGCTGCCAATCCTATACTCACCCTTCTTCCTAAACCTACCAACTATCTTTCTAATAATACCGACTATCCCTGTTTGACTGGATGTTCTCTTCAACATTCAATCATCCAAGGTACAAGGTCCTATGCCATGGTATATCGATTTATCTGACACATCTGTGCAGAACAAAATTCAAAGCTAAGTATCCCAATCAAGGGCCTAATGCTCTTCTGGGCTTCATATCTTACCTAGATTTCTGTTTTCATACTTATATTTCACTTGTATATTCTTGTAAATATCACAGGTACCCAATACCATTATTCATCAATCAGAATGATTCCTAAGCCAAATCGAACCTGTTATTAAGCCTTACCATACACTTTTCCCTCAATCTAACTATACAGAAGAGCAGGGACAGAGTTTGTCTTACAATACAGAAATAGAGGGGATCTTCCACCGGCAGAGAACCTCAAGGTCCATGCAGAAATGATCCCTGGAGAAGATGTATGCAGCTATTTAGGACCTGAGAGAGCAAAAGTCATCTTCCATGGCAAACAACCTGCTCAGAATGAAGGGATTTGTCTGAATCAGCCACTTTCTTCTTTATGTAGAGAAGACGGACCAAACGAGGCTTGTATGGTGAGCTGTTCCCAGGTGCCTATGGTTGATATACCATTTTAACTTGTGAAACTGTCACAGGAAGTAGAGGCAGCCTCCATCACATGAGACCCTTCGAAGCTACTGTTAAAACAAAGTGGTTGCCAAGGTAGTGTCATAATTCAGTTCCTGAAGGAAGTGAACTAACTAATTTATTGGTGATGGAGCTCTCTGAACTTGGGATCCAAGAAGCCTGCCATCCAGAGACAGTCCCAGTCACAGTCCCAGTGGGCTAACTTATTTGGATTTACCAAGAACAGAGTAAGTCTTTTTTGGTACCTACTGATATGATGATGGCCAAATGCCAGGAAAGCTCTGAAGAGGGGTCTTTCATGAAAAAGCAGGTAGTGGCTCACCCCTGGCTCCTGACAACTTCACAGTGTTGGCCAAGGAGACCAGATCTGAGACAGGACAGGCCATTTTGGGGGAACAAATAATGGCCAACCAGTCAGAGGACACTCCGGATATTCACAGACCTTCTTGGGTAAAGAAGTTGCCTTTGTGGGTGTGGGTGTGTGTTTGTGGCTTTGTCACATGTTCTGAGAATTGATAGGAAAAGCAGTTTGTTTGGTTTGGAGTGGACTATTTCTAGTAAGTCATTTGACAAGGCGAGTGTTTCTAGGTCTGTGTATCCCACTGTGTCCGTGGTTGTCGACATTAGAAAAGAGAATGTATCAATGGATGTGTCCTGTCTAGTAGAAAGCTTCCCAGCATTCATTCTGCCCAATTTGTGAATGGACTGCTGTTTGACTTTTCGATTGGCAACACCTCCTATCTCCTTAAGTTTCTGTTTTCTTCCTGAATTGTGGGCACTGTCCAGAATGGGCAAATGGTTTTGTGTTCAAGATATGTACCACCACCAAACTCTGTGACATGGCCATGTACTGGATAGCTGAAGGAAATGGCGAGCATCCCAGAAAACTCAGATACCAGCGTGACCAGAAGAGTCTCAGTGGGAAACCCTGCTTTGGGCCTTTTGCTTACCTATTGTTCTGTTGCCCTGAATGTCAGGAAGGTCTTTGCCTCAGGCCACCCCTTGGTGAAGGCTGAAGCAAACAGTTTTCAAATTGTAATGAATGGGCATCACCTGTGGCTCTTTGCTTAATTGCTTTGAAATGGAATGGGTCTGAATAAGCCTCTTTGCCCTCTGTGATGCTGTGGTTAGATTTTCAGCACCTGAGGGATCTAAAGAAAAATCTCTTCTGTATCCAAAACCAAAATGGCCAAAAGAGCAGTCATTGTGGATGAAGTCTCTCGCCTTCCTCTAAGGATCCTGACCTTTATCAATTGTGAATCGGGATCTTTCGGTCAAATGAGTTCTTCAAAGCCCTGCAGAGGCTAGCCCAGAGATGCGTGGGTTTTCTCATAACTCCAATTCACATAAAGAATATAAACCCCAGAGCCAGTAGGCCTCAAATTGGAGAATTGGAACAGTATTAACAGCAGTCCTATTTGATCACTCATGGTTAACAGGAAGGGTGTCCAGGACACCCTGACTTTAGGCAAATGAGGGGCAAGGAAGTTTATTTTGGACACTGTCTTGCACAGCGCCCCTCATGAAAACCCCCAGCCAATGGATATTATGTGTGTCTATTGGAAGAAGATAAGGGCCATGTGGGAGTGTTTTGGTTTTAATTGTGGTCATTTGTTTGGCGTTTGGAAGAGATGACTGGGTCCACCTAGGATTGAACTCAGGTGTGATTCCCCTTAGAGACTGTGTTCTGTAACTGACCTCAGAGAAGTATTGCCATGTATTGTGTTTGGATTTTAGGAGTCCACCCATGAGAGTCATCCTTGGAAACTGAGATCTACGCCCAGGGGGGCTTTCCACAGAGCACTGGGAATCTCATCCAAGATATGCCATGATTTTATTCTGAAAGATTGGCAGCCGTAGTTGAGAGTAAAAACACACATGGACCTCACATTGTAGACCACAATGTGACCTTTTGCCTACTCTTTGGGAAGCCTTGTCTCTGAGAGTTCTCCAGAGCTTTCATTGAAATGAGCTTCCTCATCATTTAATGGTTCCTGAATGAATTGAAACCCACAGTGCCTTCAACTTCATTTATGAAATTTCAAAAACTTCATTTTTGAAATTTCCATGACCAGGTGGCACTGGAGAACCTTAGGATGTCCTGTTGCTGATCATGAGGGTACCAGACAGTGCCTTGATTGACTGTGTTTCATGAAAATGGTGTAGAACTGAGATGTCAGTAAGTTGGAGCTTTCTGAGTAGTAGGCCTAGAGCAGTGGTGTGCAGGTGTGTGATAAAACATCTGTGGTGGGGTCATGTGGATCTTACACTGGCTCCAAATGGCTTGTGAATGACATGGTGCAGCCAGCACACCCTTGTATATAAAGGCATATTGTTACATAGAGAGTTTTCAGGGCAATGTTCACAATCTGGTTGCTATGATCAAGGGGGCAAGCAATGTTGGATAGAAGCCTGGTTGTTGCATTCTCCTGCAGACCCTGACCCCCCACATATTACAGGACACCCTCCAGGACTGTGTCTCAGTTGAACTCCTTATATGCCTTGAAGCAAATACAAAACACCCAGTGCAGGAGCAAGAAATAACACGAACACTGGAGGATGACCAAATGGCTTTCAAGTCCACATGGGGAGACACTTAGCCCTAAGTGGTCACAGTTTAGCTACAAAGAGAAAATTCAACACTGCTGCCTCATGTTCATTGAAAAATAGGAAACCATGTCCTCCAGGTCACATAGATGCAGACTCAGCTTTGATGTTCTCACTAAAAAGGAAGCTAAAGCTCCTGACAACAACGTATATTTCAAGTGCCCAACCTCATTGTCAGTATCTCCAGAAGTCTTTAGGCCAGTAGAGTTCCATGTTTGTGGAGTTTTACCCTGTCCCTAAGTTTTGGAAGCTCCTCTAAAGCCTCAAAAGTTTTAAACTTCTGAGAATTTTCCATTCCATATATGTATTTTATATGTATTTACAGATTTTCTGACTCTTCTCCTCTAATTTTGTCTTTCTTTGGGCGAAGGTTATGTCAAGCCATTTTCTGAATTAGAGTGGGAAGTTATTTGTGTAACACATATTGCATACACATTGGATTCATTTTCCAATTTTCCATTTGAAATACTGAATCCCTGACACTAACTTATACCCTACTACACTCTGACTACTAATTCTAATATGATGCAGAAAAGTAACCAAATCAGAATTGAAATACAAGCAGTTCAGAAGAGGCATGGTGTATTCTTGAACTTGCCTTTTGCATGATAAAGGTTAGGTGTTATAAATCCAGTCTATTTTTAATTGAAATAGATATCCATGTGTTTTTAAAGTTAACAAATATGTGAATTCCTGTCTCCCTTTGTGTGTAGACTATTCAGCACATGTATTTTTATATGCACATATCGAATCCCAGCTGGTATCACACCTACATTCTTGTGAGGTGGCTGACTTGGCAGATGCAAATTTTGAGAAGGGATCACTCCTCGTAAACGCTGTTGGAACTGAAATTCAAACTATGGGAGAGCCTCCTAGTAGAACAACATTATACATAAATCCCTGTTAAGTAAATTGAATATGTTTGGATCTGTGAATGATGTGCATTTCATGGTGAATTTCGATTGGCATATATGTTGCTACATTTTAATATCTGTGTGTGTGTGTGTGTGTGTGTGTATACACACACACTCTACAGATTTTTCAAAATATGAAATATATATGTCTTATTTGCACTCCCTAAATTCATTCATGTTCAAGTATGTGGATTTATAATCAACTTTTCACCAGATTATTGTCAGAAATATTCATCCACCTGAAATACATATTTGTTTCCTAGTACTGAAAACTACCTTCAGTGAATGGTGCATACAACTCCTGTTCATAGCTGCAGCCTAAGGGGCCCAGCAAACTTCCAGCTGCCTGCAAACTTTCAGCTGCCGGCTGATGATTGGCTCACAGTGGCCCCAGCAACATCTAGCTGATTGGCTCCTCTGCGGTGATGCTCATTGGAGATGCTCATTGAGCTGTTTCCCCACCCTTTCAGACTGCCAGCTGATATTTGGCTCACAGCGGCCCCAGCAACATCTAGCTGATTGGCTCCTCTGCGGTGATGCTCATTGGGCTGCTTCCCTGCCTTTTCAGATTACAGAGCTGCTCATTGGGGGACTTTTTTGACTCCACACGTGACCCAGCCAATCGGCCTCAAGAGCAGGAGGATTGTGGGAAGTGGAGAGAGGCTTGTGTGGGAGGGAAAGGCTTGTGGGAAGCCGGTGGTGACAGTTGGGGCTCTGAGGGTTTTTCCTGAGAGGCTCTTTTGCTTGGCGTGTGTGGTTCTAAAAATAAAGTTGCTTTCTTTTGAAAAGTGGCTCCTGATTGTGCCCAGCCAGACTGCAGCATTTGGTGGCCTGCATGGGGAGCGACTGAGGGCAACTGATAAGGTAAACTGCTTGCCCCTGAGGGCAGGACAAGAGGATGGGTAGCCATTTTAAGATTTTTCTTTTGTTTTGCTTCACATTTGCTTTAAATTGCCTGTCCCTGGAGACGAGTGAGACGGAAGAAAAACCGCTCACATCTGAGGAAAAACTATTTGTGTCTGAGGAACAGATAGAGAGAAAGGCTATAATGATATTTTGTTTTTCCATTTTTATTTCATTCTATCTCTGTTTTGTTTGGTGTTATCTTGTTGGGTTGTATTATAGTAGAAATATGGCATCAGAAATTAAAAAAAAAAACAAACTGAAAAAGTGTTAAGTAAATTGTTAGAGGAAGGAGGCATCCCAGTAAAATTAAGAGCAGTCAGGGCATACGTTGATACAATACAAAAATGTAGCCCATGGCTTTTTAAGGAGGAGTTGTTAAATATATCACAATGGAACCATCATGGTGAAGATTTAAAAAGAATAGAAAAGAAAAGCCCAGGGACTCTGCCAGTTGGCACATTGCCATTGTGGACTTTCGTATCTTGTTTGTTTAGTCAAAAGCCTTCAGTTCAGACAATGGTAGAGGAAGGAGAAGACATATTGATTCAAGTAAAAGAGAAGGTCTCTCAAGTTAGTCAGACAGAGGAAAAAATTCAAGTAAAAGAGAAGGTCTCTCGAACCAGTCAGACAGAGGAAAAAAATCATGTAAAAGAGAAGGCCTCTCAAGCTAGTCAGACAGAGAAAGAAAGTGTAAAACAGTAAAAGCCATCAGGGGGAAATTTACAACAGGAGACTACTACTAACACCTTTCTATCACCAGAGGGTGTAAGTGTCCAACCAACAGAACCACCTCTACAGGAGACTGCTACTAATACTTTTCTATCACCAGAGGACGTAAGTGTCCAACTAACAAGGTCACCTCCATATGCTGGGAAGCCCCCAAACCCCACAGTTGATAGTTGGGATCCTGAGACAAGATCTCAAATATTAACATGCCCTATATTTGAGGTAGGAGGGCAGCGAGTTTACCATGCTTTAAATTTCAAAACAGTGAAGCAGATAAAAGAGGCTGTAACAACCTATGGTCCTCAAGCACCCTTCACTGTAAGCATGGTCGAAACCATTAACAACTTGAACATGAAGCCAGCGGATTGCGCTAATATGTGTAACGTTGTGCTAAATGGAGGACAATACCTGTTATGGAAGGTTGACAATGAGGAATTTTGCAAGGAGACGGCTATGCGAAATGCAGCAGCTGGTTATCCTCAGAGAAATCTAGATATGTTGTTAGGAAAGGGACCTTATGAGGATCAGCAGCAACAAATTGCATATGATTCTGGTGTATGTGCATAAATTGCTGTAGATGCAATTAAGTCATGGAAGACTTTACAAGGACTTGGAGGTTTACAAGGTCAATTATCTAAAGTAATACAAGGAGCTAATTAACTTTATGCTGAATTTGTCGATAGGCTTATTCAAACAGGTACCAGAGGTTCTGGGAAAACAGAACAAGCAATGCTATTACTAAAAAAACTGGCTTATGAGCAAGCGAATAGTTGGTGCAGAGATATAATTAGACCATGGAAACATGAAGATTTAAACACATATATTAAATTATGTAGAGACATTAATGAACAAGAGCAAGTCGTGGCAACTGCAGTAAAACAGACTTTAGATGCCAGAGACATTAATGAAGAAGGGCAAATTGTGGCAGCTGCACTAAAACAGGCATTAGATGCCAGGCCAAGAACATGCTACAATTGTGAACAAACAGGACATTTTAAAAGGAATTGCCCATAGGAGGAGGGTTTAACAAAATTACTTATAGATATTAAAGGTTTTTTTTTTTTTTCAATTCCAATTCATCCTGAGGATAGTCCACGTTTTGCATTTACTATCCCTGCACTGAATCATGAAGGTTCTGATCAGAGATATGAATGGAAAGTACTGCCTCAAGGGATGGCTAACAGCCCAACAATGTGTCAAATTTATTTTAACAAAGTAATCAAGCCACTTAGAAATCAAAATCCTGAACTACAAATATTTCACTAAATGGATGATGTATTATTAGCACACAAAGCTAAAAACACATTGCTAGAATGTTATGCCACACTTACAAACTTATTAAAAAATAATCTAGATATAGCAATAGATAAAGTACAATTAAATTTTCCAATTAATTATTTAGGTGTTCTATTATCCTCAACCATGTACCGCCACCAAAAATTCAAATACAAGTAGATCAACTCAAATCACATAACGACTTTCAAAAGTTATTAGGAGACATAAATTGGATAAGGCCTTATCTAGGTATACCAACAGGAGAGTTGGGATATTTATTTGATATCCTAAAAGGTCCATCATATCCCAATTCACGGTACATGTTAACGCCTGAAGCAAGAAAGGCATTAAAAATCATTGAAACATATATGGAAAATATGCAATTGGATAGAATTGATATAAGTTTGCCTTTATTATTTATTGTCTACCAACAAAAAATATTCCTACAGGAGTATTTTTGCAAGAAGGTCCATTATTATAGATACATTTATCTTATTCTCCTAACACTATTCTTACTAGGTACCCTGAGGCTATAGGACAATTAATACCCAAAGGAATAAAAGCAGCAAAGTGAGTGCTTGGGATTGCTCCCAATAAAATTATTACTCCACATACTCTGAATCAAATTGATGAGTTAGTTAATGAGTTAAATACTTGGGCAATAATCATGTGCAAATCTAATGTTTCATTTCATAATCACTTACCATCTAATCCTTTATTGTCTTTTTGGTCATCGCATCCTGTAATTTTTCCAAAATTGACAAGAAAAACACCTATCATGAATGCTCCAAATATATTTACTGATGGATCAAATAATGGTACAGCAGCAATAGTTACACCTGATCAAACTTTTACATTTCTAGTACCCAAACAATCAGCTCAAAATGTAGAGCTTAATGCAGTATTACAAGCTTTTGTGATGTTTAAAGATTCTGTATTTAATTTATTTTTGATAGTCAGCATATAGTTAATGCTATAGTATGCCTTGAAGATGCTGGTAGGATTTCCCATTCCTCTACTGTTTTCTCCTTGCTTTCCACTATACAAAGTATAATCTGGGACAGAAAAGATCCATTCTTTATAGGACATATCAGGGCACATACAGGATTGCCTGGAGCCATCAGTTTGGGCAATGATTTAGCAAATAAAAGTACACATGACATACATATTTTCTCTACACTAGAAGAAGCTATAAATTTTCGTAAAAAGTTCCACATCAAAGCTAATACCTTACAAAAGCCTTCTAAAATAACTAAGGAAAAAGCTAGACAAATAATAAAACAATGTCAAAATTGTGTGACCTTTTTACCACAAGTTAATCTTGGAGTCAATCCTACAGGATTGATACCTAATCATATTTGGCCGATGGACATCACACACTTGCCAGGATTTGGAAAATTAAAATATTTGTATGTTACAGTTGATACTTCTTCTGGATTTTTGATGGGCACCCTTCATGCCGGAGAAAAAACTAAAGATATTATCACTCATTGCTTACAAAATTTTGCCACTGTGGGCGTTCCCAAACAGTTAAAAACAGATAAAGCCCCTGGTTATACTTCTACCTCTTTTAAACAATTTTGGTCATCATTTGGCATTACTCATATAACATTAATCCCATACAATCCACAGGGACAAGGCATAGTTGAAAAAGCTCATCAAACTATTAAAAAGTACTTATTAAAGCAAAAAAGACGCAATTGGGAAAGGGTATATATTCCCCAAAGACAAACTTAAAATAACCCTTTTTATTCTAAACTTTTAAAATTTGGATTCATCAGGACTTAGTGCTGGGGAAAGGCATATGTGTCCAAAAAATGTGCATAAGCCCAAGGTTCTTTGGAAAGATATTCTAACAGGACAATGGAAAGGTCCTGACCCAGTAATTGTCTGGAGTCGGGGGTCTGTTTGTCTGTTTCCACAGGAAAAACAGTAGCCGATTTGGATTCCAGAGAGATTAACCAAGGTCCTGACCCAATGATTGTCTGGAGCCAGGGGCCTGTTTGTGTGTTTCCACAGAGAGAACAACAGCCGATTTGGATTCCAGAGAGATTAACTGAAGCGATTTCTACAGAACAAAAAGAAGATGATTTGACTCAAGTCCATATCAGCTGATATCCAAAATTCCAGTTTGGCTACCCTTACATCTAAGATAGAACCAGGATGCTTTTTTCAATATCTATTTTATTATTGCCTTTTCCCACATTTTATTTTGTTTTTTTGAGCTCATACATACCTAGTTTAATGTTTTGGTGATCAGTTCTATTTTTTGACAATAGAGTTTTTAAACATTGCAATGGAGATTTCACATGTAAAAAGTTATAAGGCCTTTACTATTAGGTTATGTGTTGTATGTATTATATTATGTGTGCACACTTGTGTTTTGTGTTATATGTTTGAATGTTCATATGTCCATATATCATATATGATGAGGGCTCATGAAAAAATTGATCCAAATATTTTTTTATTCACATTATTTAAATGGTTTAATTTAAATTGGGTAAACAGCTGTTGAGGATTGTTTTAAAATGTGAACAAAAAAGGAGGTTAACAGATCTGTTTGTTTTCTTTCACATTTCCTTTTCATTATATTTAATGATTCTCTCCAAGACAATGTAAATTGTTAAGAAAATTGTTTTCTTTCAGTGTTTTCTGGAATGTTACATAATTTTTTCTTTAGCCATTATTGCCAGAATTTCTATCTTCGTCACAGTGCTGGTGAAATCAAAGATAAAACCAATCTACAGCTTCTGCAATAGCCATCACTGAACTGCTTGCAGAACTTGCCAGGACACATTGTGAACTCACATGTATGCATTGTAAACTATCTGTTTGTGCAGCAACTTGTGGTAGTGTTGAGTTATATTTGCTGATGATGTCATTGGTGGTACAATTTTTTTCAAAAGGAGCCGTCAATTGGCTTGGTGTATCTTCCTCCCTTCTGAGATTCCAAAAGTAAGGGACAGGGTAAACACTCCACAACCATGGAGCTCTGCTGGCCTAAAGACTTCTTGAGAATCTGCCTCTGACGTTGGGCACTTGAAATATATGTTGTTGTTGGGAATTTTAGCTTTCTTTGTAGTGAGACCATCAAATCTGGGTCTGCATCTATGTGACTTGGAGGTCATGGTTTCTTATTTTCCAATGAACATGAGGCAGCAATGTTGAATTCTCTCTTTTAGGGTAAACTGTGGCCACGGGGGGCTAAGTGTATCCACATGTGGACTGTGAAGCCATTTGGGCATCCTTCACTTTTTGTGGTGTTTCTTGCTGATGAAATGGAATTTTTGTATTTGCTTCACGAAATACAAAGAATTCAACTGTTACCCAGTGCGTGAGGGAGATCTGTCACCTGTGGTAGGTCAGGGTCTGCAGAAGAAAGCATCAACCAGGCTTATATTCCACATAGCTTGCCCCCATGACCATAGCAACCCGATTCTAAACATTGCCCTGAAACCTCTCCATATAAAAAGATGCCTTTACATAGAAGGGACTGCCGGCTGCACCATGTCTGTCACAAGGCATTTGGAAGCCAATTGGAGATCCACATGGCCCCACCACAGATGTTTTATCACACACCTGCCCACCACTGCTCTATGCCCACTCCTCAGCAGGCTTCAACTTCTTGGCATCTCTGTTCGGCACCATCTTCATAAAAACCAGTCAATCAAGGCACTGACTGGATCATGTGCCTTGATCATCCTCAGGATATCCAAAGATTCTCCAGTGCCACCTGGTCATGGGAATTTTAAAAATTTCATGGTATTTATCTAGCCACTTTTCAAGGAGGAAGTTGGAGGCACTGTGGGTTTCAATTTATTCTGGAACCGTTAAATGGTGAGGAAGCTCATTTCAATGAAATCTCTGGAGAACCCTCACAGGAAGGTTCCCAAACAGTGGCCAAAATGTCACATGAATCCAGGCCTATTGAGGTCTACAATGTGATGTCCATGTGTGTTTTGACTCTCAATTATGGCTGCCAAGTTTTTCAGAATAAAATCATGTGATATCCTGGCTGAGATTCCAAGTGCTCTGGGAAAAGCCACCCTGGGCCAAGATCTCAGTTTCCAAGGGTGACTCTCATGCGTGGCCTCATAAAATCCCAACACAATTTATGCCAGTACTTCTCTGAGGTCTGTTCCAGAACTCATTCTCTAAGGGGAATCACACCAGAGTTCAAGTCCAGGTGGACCCAGGCATCTGTTCCA
>NW_027512633.1:395000-424867 GCF_048772815.1 Callospermophilus lateralis
AGAGTAAATACTCCACAAACATGGAGCTGTGCTGGCCTAAAGACTTCTTGAGAAACTTCCTCTGAGGTTGGGCACATGAAATATATGTAATTGTTAGGAGAATTAGCTTCATTTGTAGTGACCCCATCAAATCTGGGTCTGCATTTATGTGACCTGGATGACATGGTTACTTATTTTCTAATGAACATGAGACAGCAGTTATGAATTCTCTCTTTGTCGGTAAACTGTGGCCACTGGGAGCTAAGTGTCTCCCCGTGTTGTCTGTGAAGTCAGTTGGTCATCCTCCACTTTTAGTGGTGTTTCTTACTGCTGCACTGGGAGTTTGACATTGGCTTCACGAAATACAAGGAGTTGAACTGGGACAAAATGCTGGAGGGAGTTCTGTCACGTGTGGTTTGTCAAGGTCTCCAAGAGAATGTACAAACCATGCTTCTATTCCAAATAGTTTTCCCCTTGACTATAGCAACCTGTTTCTGAACATTGCCCTGAAACCTCTCCATATAACAAGATGCCTTTACATATAAGGATCTGCTGCCTGCACCATGCAAGTCACATGTCTTTGGAAGCCAATGGCAGATCCAGGTGGTCCTACCAAAAATATTTATTCACACACCTACAGTCCACTGCTCTACACTCACTACTCAGCAGGCTCCAACTTATTGGCATCTCTGTTCTACACCATTATCACGAAACCCAGTCAATCAAGGCCCTGTCTGGTACACTCATGATCAGCAACCGGACATTCACAGGTTCTCCAGTGCCACCTGGTCATGGGAATTTCAAAAGTTTCATGGTATTTATATCACCATTTTTCAAAGATGAAGTTTGAGGCACTGTGGGTTTCAATTCATTCAGGAACCATTAAATGGTGAGGAAGCTCATTTAAATGAAAGCTCTGGAGAACTCTCACAGGCAAGCCTTTCCAAAGAGTCGCCAAAAAGTCACATGAATCCAGGACCATTGAGGTCTAAAATGTGAGGTCCATGAGTGTTTGGAATCTCAACTATGGCTGCAAAGTCTTTAAGAATAAAATATTGGGATATCGTGGCTTAGATTTCCCAAGCTCTGTGGAAAGCCATCCTGGGAATAGATCTCATTTTCCAAGGGCGATTCTCATGCATGGCCTCCGAAAATTGCAACACTATTTATTGCAATACTTCTCTGAGGTCAGTTCTAAAACTCAGTCTCTAAGGGGAATCATACCAGAGTTCAAGCCCAGGTGGACAAAGTCATCTCTTCCAACCACCACACAAATGACCACAGTTAAAACCAAAACACTCCCATATGGCCCTCATCTTCTTTTATATAGACACTCATCATAACCACTGGCTGGAGGTTTCCATGAGGTGCGCAGACCAAGACAGTGTCCAAAATATGTTCCCTTTCCTCTCATTTGCCTAAAGTCAGGGTGGCCTGGACACTTGCTGTGAACGTGGAGTAATCAAATACTCCTGTCATTAATTCAGGTCCACTTCTCCAATTTGAGGCCAACTGACCGTGGGGTTTAGAATCTTTATTTGAATTGGAGTCATGGAAAACCCAAGCACCTATAGCCTAGCCTCTGTAAGTTGGAAAAATTCATTTCACTCAAAGAATCCCTATTCTCACTTGATGGAGGTCAGGAACCTTACAGAGGAAGGCGACAGACTTCATCCCAAAGACTGCTCTTTTGGCCATTTTGGTTTGGGATGCACACATGGGAAATTTCTTTAAATCCATCAGGTGTTGAGAATCTAAGCCACAGCCTCACACAGGGCCAAGGGGCTGATTCAGACAATCCCTTTCCAAAGCAATTAAGCAAAGAGCCACAGGTATACCCATTCATTTCCATTTTAAAACTGTTTTCTTCAGGCTTCACAAAGGGATGGCCTGAGTCAAAGACCTTCCTGACATTCAGTGCAACAGAACAATAGGTAAGCAAAAGGCCCAAAGCAGGGTTTCTCCACTGAGACTTTCCTGGTCACACTGATATCTGAGTTTTCTGAGATGCTCGCCATTCACTTCAGCTATCCAGTTCATGGCCATGTTACAGAGTTTGGAGGGGGTACATATCTTGGACACAAAACCATGGGCTTATTCTGGAGAGTGGCCAGAATTCAGGAAGAAAACAGGAACTTAGAAAGATAGTAGGTGTTGCCCATCCATAAGGCAAGCTACAGTCCATTCATCAATTTGGCTGGATAAATGCTGTGAAGCTTTCTACTAGATAGGACACATCCATTGATGCATTTTTTTTAATGTCTACAACCCCGGACACAATGTGATATACAGACATAGAAACACTCGCCTTGTCAAACGACTTACTAGAAACAGTCCACTCCAAACTAAACAAACCTACTTTTCTACCTATTCTAAGAACATGACACAAGACCACAAACTCATAACCACAAAAAAAAGGCACCTCCTTCGCCCAGGTAGGTCTGTGACTATCCGGAGTGTCCTCTGACTTGTGGGCCAATAATGTTCCCCCGAAATGGCCTGTCCTGTCTTAGATCTGGTCTCCTTGGCCAACTCCGTGAAGTTGTCAGGAGCCAGCGGTGAGCCTCTACTTGCTTTCTCAGGAAAAGCTCTGCTTCAGAGCTTTCTTGCATTTGGCCTTCCTCACATCTGTAGGTACCAAGAAAGACTGACTCTGTCTTTGTAAATCCAAACAAGTGAGACCACTGGGGCTGGGACTGGGACTGGCTATGGGTGCCTGGCATCCTGGATCCCAAGTTCAGAGAGTTCCATCACCACTGAAGTGTGATGGAACTGTTTTTAGTTCCTCCTTCAGGAACTGAATGAGGTCACTCTCTTGGCAACCACTTTGTCCAAACGTTGCTTCCAAGGTTCCCATGAGATGGAGGCTGGCCCTAATTCCTGTGACACTTTAACAAGTTTGAATTGTATATCAACCATAATCTCCCAGGAAAAGATCTACACACAGGCCTGGGTTGGCTCATGTTCTCTGCTTTAAGAATAGAAGCTGATTCAGACACAACCCTTTATCCTGACCAAGCCGTTTGCCATGGAAGATGCCTTTTGCTCTCTCAGGTCCTTCATAGCTGCCTACATATTCTCCAGGGATCATTTCGCCATGGACATTTGAGGTTATCACCAGGTGGAAGATCCATTACATTCCAGTATTATAAGACCAACTCTTTCCCTGCTTTTCTGTAAAGTAAGATTGAGGGAATACTGTATGGTTAGGGTTAATAACAGGTTTGATTTGGGTTAGGAATCATTTTGCTGGGTGAATAATGGTATTGGGAACCTGCGATATTTATAACAATATAGAGGTGAAATGTATGCATGAAAACAGAAATCTAAGTATGATTTGAAGCCCAGAAGGGCATTGGGCCCTTGCTTGGGATACTTAGCATTGAATTAACTTCTGAACAGATGTCTCAGATAAATCGATATACAATGGCATTTGACCTTGTACCTTGGATGATTGAATGTAGAAAAGAACATCCAGTGAAAAAGGGATAGTCAGTAGGATTAGAAAGATAGTAGTTAGGATTAGGAAGAAGAGTGCATGTAGAATTTGCAACAAAAGTTCTTTAGCAATAGGTTTTCGGTTAGAGAATGAATTTAAATGTCAGCACATGTGAAGAGTCAGTCACAATGATGAAATTGGGAAAATATGTAGGAAAGCAGATATAAATAGAGACATTAGGTAATCAGGCAAAGTATATAGTGAGTGATAGGATTAGACATTTTCAACAGGGTTGAGGTTGAATATATTATCTTAGGAAGAAACAAATATGTAGTCACCAATAGGATTTACATTTGAGAGCATTAGGCAACCTGGACATGATATTTTTAGTAATCCATGTTCACTTTCCATTTAGGCTTTGGTACAATCATAAATGTGAACTTTGAATTCTGTGCCCAGAATATTTCTGTGATTATATATATATATATATATATATATATATATATATATATATATATATATATATATATATATATATATAGATCATTTGACATGAGTATTTCTCCACCATTTTTAGGAGCAATATTGACTGACTACTACTGACTGATAGGTATAGATTCTTTATGTGATTTGGCGTCATGAGAAAACCCAAGCACCTCTTCATGGCTTGAAGAACTCATTTGACCCAAAGAGCCACAAGTGATGCTCATTCATTTCTGTTTGAAAACAGCTTTCTTCAGGCTTCACAAAGGGGTGACCTGAGGCAAAGAACTTCCTGATATTCTGGGCAACAGAACAATAGGTAAGCAAATGGCCCAAAGCAGGGTTTCTCCACTGAGACTTTCCTGATCACACTCTCCCAGCTCACGTGTAAAGTTAGATTGAGGGAAAAGTCTATGGTTAGGGTTAATAACATATTCGATTTTGGTTAGGAATCATTCTGAAGGATGAATAATGGTATTGGGAGACTGGGATATTTAAAAGAATATATAGGTGAAATACAAGTATGAAAACAGAAATCTAGGTACAATTTGAAGCCCAGAAGGGCATTGGGCCCTTGAGTGGGTTACTTAGCTTTGAGTTATGTCCTGCCCAGATGTCTCAGATAAATCGATATTCAATGGCATAGGACCTTGTACCTTGGATGATTGAATGTTGAAGAGAACATCCAATTAAAAAAAGAAAGTCCGTAGGATTAGGAAGATAGTTGCTAGGTTTAGAAACAAGAGTGAGTATAGGATTTGGACAAAAAGTTCTCTAGCAATAGGTTTTCAAGTAGAGAGTGAATGTAAATGTAAATATCAGCACATGTGAAGAGTCAGTCACAATGAGAACTGGGGAAAATATGTAGGAAAGCAGATGTCAATAGAGACTTTAAGAAATCAGGCAAAGTTTAAAGTGAGGGATAGGATGAGATATTTTCAACAGGCTTGTGATTGAATATATAATCTTAGGAAGAAACAAATATATAGTCAACAATAGGATTTATATTTGAGAGCATTAGGCAACCTGGACATGGATGTTTTTAGTAATGCATGCTCACTTTCCTTTTAGGCTTTGGTACAATCATAAGAGTGACCTTTGTTTTCTGTGTCCAGAATGTTACTGTGATAAAATGTATATGTAGATTAGGTGACATGAGTATTTCTTCCACCATTATTGGGAGCAATATTTTGAAGACGTGTAAATTCGTATTGGGGGAACAAAGAGGTGTACCATGTGTCTATGAATATAGAAATAATGCATGAATAGACCATACTGTGAACAAATAATGTAACTGGTTCCAACTTTAAATAATTGATTTAATTAATATCTGAAAATGTAAAGGAAATCTTATATATTTTTATATGCACATAGAGAATCCTACCTGGTACTACACGTACATTCTTGTGAGGTGGCTGACTTGGCAGATACAAATTGAGAGAAGAGATCACTCCTCATAAACGCCGTTGGAACTGAAAATTCAACCTATGGGTGAGCTTCCTAGAGAACAAAATTATACACAAATCTTTGTTCAGTAAAATGAATATTTTTGGATCTGTGGATGATATATATTTCATGGTGAATTTTGATTGGCATATATTGCTATTTTTAATGTCTCTCTCTCTCTGTGTGTGTGTGTGTGTATATATATATATATATATATATATATATATATATATATATATATATACATATATACACACTCTCTCCATATTTTTCAAAATATGAAATATATGTGTCTTATATACACTTCCTAATTTCATTCATGTTCATGAACGTGGATTTATAATCAACGTTTCACAAGATTATTTTCAGAAAATTTCATCCACCTGAAATACATATTTGATTCCTAGTGCTGAAAACTAACTTCAGTGAATGGTGCATACAAATCCTAACATTTCTACAGTAACTGACACAGTTTATCATCAATGCAAGTAGATTCCTATGGGACATGATGTGTATATCGACGTTCATTTTTATTCAACACTGGGACATTACAATTTCTTCAGTTTATGCACATCATAGGATATATATTTCCTCCACAATTTAGCAAATTTATAGGCATTTGTTTCAATTTCAATCACTTCCTACTTCAGAACACATGTTTTCCTCCATGTTTCTTGACTGATCTTTTCATGAGATTTCTTTCCAAACACATTATTTTCAATTTCCTTTATCACTTTTAAAGCAAAACGGACACACACTTTATGATAAACCATAACTATAATATCACTATTAGATATATAACTGGTTGGAATGAATGATTTTATATCAATAAAAGATTTCTTATATATTTTCTGATATCAAATCAATACATTTTGTAAAGTGGAACCAGTTATATTATTTATTCACAGTATGGTCTATTCATGCATTATCTCTATATTAATAGACACAGGTTACACCTCTTTGTATCCCCAATACTAATTTATACATCTTCAAAATATTGCTCCCAGAAATGGTGGAAGAAATACTCATATCACCTGATCTACATATGCATGGTATCACAGTAATATTCTGGACACAAAATGCAAAATTCACACGTATGACTGTACCAAAGCCTAAATGGAAACTGAACATGGATTACTAAAAACATCCATGACCAGGTTGAATAATGCTCTCAAATGTCAATCCTATTGGTGACTACATATTTGTTTCTTCCTAAGATTATATATTCAACCTCAACACCATTGAAAATGTCTAATTTTTTCACTCACTTTGTACTTTTCCTGATTTCCTAATGTCTCTATTGATATCTACTTTCCTACATATATTCTCCAGTTCAACATTGTGACTGACCCTTCACATGTGCTGACATTGACATTCACTCTCTAACCGAAACCCTATTGCTTATGAACTTTGGTCCAAATCCTATACTCAAGGCAGTGACCTCATTCAGTTCCAAAGAATGTGACATACCTCATTTCCTTGCTGATGGAACTCTCTGAACTTGGTATCCAAGAAGCCAGGCACCCAGAGGCAGTCCCAGTCCCAGGCCCAGTGGGCTCACTTGTTTGGATTTACCAAGGACAGAGTCAGTTTTCTTGGTACCTAATGATGTGAGGATGGCCAAATGCCAGGAGAGCTCTGAAGATGGACCTTTCCTGAGAAAACAGGTAGTGGCTAACCACTTTTTCCTGACATCTTTACAGAGTTGGTCAAGGAAACAAGATCTGAGAGAAGACAGGCCATTTCGGGGGAACATAGTATGGCCCACGAGTCAGAGGACACTCCGGATAGTCACAGACCTACTTGGGGGAAGGAGGTGCCTTTGTGGGAGTGGGTGTGTGTTTGTTGTTTTGTCTCATGTTCTGAGAATAGATCGAAAAGGCGGTTTGTTTGGTTTGGAGCAGAGAGTTTCTAGTAAGTCATTTGACAAGGCGAGTGTTTCTGTTTATGAGTATCCCACTGTGTCCGTTGTTGTAGACATTAGAAAAGAGAATGCATTAATGGATGTGTCCTGTCTAGTATAAATCTTCCCATAATTCATCCTGCCCAACATATGAATGGACTGCAGCTTGTCTTATCGATGTGCAACACCTGCTATCTTTCTAAGTTGTTGTTTTCTTCCTGAATTCTGGCCACTCTCCAGAATAGGCTCAGGGATTTGTGTCCAAAATATGTACCACCTCCAATCTCTGTGACATGGCTATGTACTGGATAGCTGAAGAGAATGGCGAGCATCTCAGAAAACTCAGATTTCTGTGTGACCAGGAATGTCTCAGTGCAGAAACACTGCTTTGGGCCTTTTGCTTACTTATTGTTGTGTTGCACTGAATGTCAGGAAGGTCTTTGCCTCAGGCCACCCCTTTGTGAAGCTTGAAGAAAACAGTTTTCAAATGGAAATGAATGGGCCTCACCTGTGGCTCTTTGTTTAATTGCTTTGGAAAGGGATGTGTCTTTATCAGCCTCTTGGACCTGTGTGTGGCTGTGACTTAGATTCTCAGCACCTGATGGATCTTAAGAATGATCCCATGTTAGCTTCCAAAACCAAAATGGCAAAAAAATATCATTCATTGTGGATGAAGTCTCTTGCCTTCCTCTGTTAGGTTCCTGCACACCAACAAATGAGAATAGGGATTCTTTGGATCAAATGAGTTCTTAAAGCCCTGCAGAGGTGCTTGTGTTTTCGCATGACTCTAAATCACCTAAAGAATCCATACCTAAAATCAGTAGCCCTCAAATTGGAGAAACATAGAAGTATTAACGGCAGGCTTATTTGTTCACTCCTGGTTCACAGCAACGGAGTCCAGGCTACCCTGACTTTAGGCAAATGAGGGGCAAACGAGCTGATTTTGGACACTGTCTTGGGCTGCACCCCTCATGGAAACCTCCAGCCAGAGTTTAAAATGATTGACTATATGGAATAAGGTGAGGGCCATGTGGGAGTGTTTGGGTTTTAATGTTGGTCATTTGTGTGGCATTGGAAAAAATGACTGGTTCCACGTGGGCTTGAACTCTGGTGTGATTCCCCTTAAACACTGGGTTTTGGAACTGAACTCAGAGAAGCATTGCTATGAATTTTGTTGGGACTTTAAGAGGCCACGCATGAAAGTCGCTCTTGGAAACTGAGACCTAGGCCCTGGGTAGATTTCCACAGAAGCCTGGGAATCTCAGCAAGGATATCACATGATTTTATTCTTAAAGAAATGGCAGCCACAGTTGAGAGTCAAAACACACATGCACCTCACATTGTAGACCTCAATGGGCCTGGCCTAATGTGACCTTTTGTCCATTCTTTGGGAAGCCTTGCCTGTGAGATTTCTCCAGAGATTTCATTGAAATGAGCTTCCTCACCATTTAATGTTTGCTGAATGAATTGAAACCCACAGTGCCTCCAACTTCATGCTTGAAAAATGGCTAGATAAATACCATGAAATTTTTGAAATTCCTATGACCAGGTGGCACTGGAGAAACATTGGATGTCCTATTGCTGATCATGAGTATACCAGACAGTGCCTTGATTTACTGAGTTTCATGAAAATGGTGTAGAACAGAGATGCCAGTAAGTTGGAGCCTGCTGAGTAGTGGGTCTAGAGCAGTGCTGGGGAGGTGTTTGATAAAACATCCGTGGTAGGGCCATGTGGATCTACCATTGGATTCCAAATGGCTTGTAACTGACATGGTGCTGCCAGCAGACCCTTATATGTAAAGGCATCTTGTTATATGGAGAGTTTTAAGAGGAAAATTAAGAATCAGGTTGATATGGACAAGGGGGCAATGGGGCAAGCTGTGAGAGATAGAAGCCTAGTTGGTGCATTCTCTTGCAGACCCTGACCCACCACACGTGACAGAACTCCCTCCAGCACTGTGTCCCAGTTTAGCTGCTAGTATTTCGTGAAACAAATACCAAACTCACAGTGCAGCAGCCTAAACACCACAAAATTGGAGGAGGACCAAATGGCTTCACAGTCCACACGGGGTGACGGGGAGACACTTAGTCTCTAGTGACCTTAATTTACCTAAAAAGAGAGGATTCAGCACTGCTTCATCTTGTTCATTGGAAAATAAGAAACCATGTCCTCCAGGTCACATAGATGCAGACCCAGCTTTGATGGTCTCACTACAAAGGAAGCCAAATCTCATGAAAACAACATATATTTCAAGTGCGGAAGCTCAGAGGCAGTTTCTCAAACAGTTTTTAGGCCAGCAGAGTTACATGTTTGTGGAGTGTTTACCATGTCCCTTACTTTTGGAAACTCCTAAACCACCTCCAAGGTTGTGAACTCCTGAGCATTTTCCATTCCAGATATGTATTCACTGATTGTGTAACTCTTCTCCTCTAATTGTGTCTTACTTGGGGTGAAGGTAATGTCAAGGCATTGTTTTGGATGAGAGCGGGAGGATATTTGTGCAGCATATATTTACATACACATTGGATTCATTTTCCAATTTTTCATTCGAAGTACTGAATCCCTGACACTAACCCATACCTACTAGACTCAGACTATTCATCCTAATATAATGGGGAAAATTAACCAAACACAATAGAAATACAAGCACTTCAGAGGAGACATGTTCTATAGTTGGACTTGACATTTGCATTATATGAGGTAGGAGTTATACATCTAGTCAAATTTTAATTGAAATATTCTCCATGTGTTTTTAAACTTAACAAATATGTGAATACTTGTTTCCAATTTCTGTAGCCTATTCACACATGTATATTTATATGCATATATAGAATCCTACCAGGTATCACACGTACATTTTTGTAAGGTGGATGTCTTGGCAGATACAAATTGTGAGAAGTGTTCACTCCTCCTAAATGCTGTTGGAAATGAAAATTCAACCTATAAGAGAGCGTCCTAGAAGAACAACATTATACATAAACTCATGTTCAGTAACATAAATATTTTTGCATCTGTGGATGATATATATTTACTGATGAATTTCGATTGGCATTTATATTGGTACTTTTTAATGTCTGTGAGTGTTGTGTGTGTGTGTGTGTGTGTGTGTGTGTGTGTGTGTGTGTGTATAGATATAGATATAGATATACTCTCCAAAGTTTTCCAAATATGAAATATATGTGTCTAGTATACACTCTCTAAATTCATTCATGTTCATGTATGTTGATTTATAATCAACTTTTCACAAGATGATAATCAGAAATATTCATCCACCTGAAATACATATTTGTTTCCTAGTACTGACTACTAACTTCAGTGAAGGGTGCATACAAATCCTAATTATTCTACAGTATCTGACCCAGTCTAACATCAATGCAAGTAGACTCCTATGGGACATGATATGTAATTTGTCATTCATTTGTATTCGACACTGGTACATTATTGTTTCTTCAGTTTTTGCACATCATAGGATATACATTTCATCCACAAGTTCACAAATTAATAGGCATTTGTTTCAACATTAATCACTTCTTGCTTCAGAACACATGTATTGTCAGGGTTTCTTGACTGGTCTTTTCATGAGACGTCTTTCCAAACACATTATTTTGAATTTCCATAATCATTTTGAAGCAAAACTCACACACTCTTCATGATAAATCAAAACACTAATATTTCCATTAGATATATAACTGGTTGGAATGAATGATTGTATATCAATATACAATTTCCTTTTATTTTTCAGATATCAGTTCAATTCATTATTTAAAGTTCAAAAAAGTTATATTATTTATTCACAGTATGGTCTATTTGTGGTTTTTCTCTATGTTCATAGAAACAGGGTACACCTATTTGTACCCCCGATTCTAATTTTACATCTTCAATATATTGCTCCCAGAAATGGTGAAAGAAATACTCATGTCACCTCATTATCACAGTAATATTCTGGACAAAAAATGGAAAGGTCACACTTATGATTGTACCAAAGCCTAAATGGAAAGTGAACATGGATTTCTAAAAGCATCCATGTCCAGGTTGCCTAATACTGTCAATTGTCAATCCTATGGTGACTACATATTTGTTTTTTCCTAATTTATATATTGAAACTCAACCCTGTTGAAAATGTCTAATTCTATCCCTCACTTTATACTTTGCCTGATTTCGTACTGTTTCCATTGATATCTGCTTTTCTACATATTTTCCCCAGTTCAACATAGTGTCTGACTCTTCATATGTGCTGACATTTACATTCACTCTATAACCAAAAGTCTATTGCTAAAGAACTTTTGGTCCAAATCCTATACTCACTCGTCTTCCTAAACCTACCGACTATCTTCCTAATCCTACTGAATATCCCTTTTTGACTGGATGTTCTCTTCTAAATTCAATCATCCAATGTACAAGGTCCTATGCCATTGTATATCAAATTATCTGAGACATCTTTGCAGAACATAATTCAAAGCTAAGTATCCCAATCAAGGGCAAAACCCTTCTGGGCTTCAAAGCATACCTAGATTTCTTTTTTCATACATATATTTCACCTCTATATTCTTGTAAATATTGCAGGTTCCCAATCCCATTATTCATCGCACAGAATCATTCGTCACCAAATCAAACCTGTTTTTAAACCCAAGTATACACTGTTCCCTCAATCATTTTACAGAAGAGCAGGGACAGACGGGTTCTTACAATACAGGAAAGTTGGGGATCTTCCACCAGATGAGAACCTCAAATGTCCATGCACAAATGATACCTGGAGAAGTTGTAGGCAGGTATGAAGCACCTGAGAGAGCAAAAGTCAACTTCTATGGCAAACAACCTGGTCAGGATGAAGGGATGTGTCTGAATCTGCCTCTGTCTTCTTATTGTAGACAAGGTGGAACAATCCAGGCCTGAGTGGAGAGCTGTTCCCGGGTGCCAATGGTTGATATACATTCTACCTTATGAAAGTGTCACAGGAAGTAGGGGAAACCTCCATCTTATGTAACCCTTGGAAGCAACTGTTAGGACAAAGTGGTTGCCAAGGCAGTGACCTCATTCAGTTCCAAAAAATGTGACATACCTCATTTCCTTGGTGATGGAACTCTCTGAACTTGGTATCCAAGAACCAGGCACCCAGAGGCAGTCCCAGTCCCAGGCCCAGTGGGCTCACTTGTTTGGATTTACCAAGGACAGAGTCAGTTTTCTTGGTACCTAATGATGTGAGGATGGCCAAATGCCAGGAGAGCTCTGAAGATGGACCTTTCCTGAGAAAACAGGTAGTGGCTAACCACTTTTTCCTGACATCTTCACAGAGTTGGTCAAGGAAACAAGATCTGAGAGAAGACAGGCCATTTCGGGGGAACATAGTATGGCCCACCAGTCAGAGGACACTCCGGATAGTCACAGACCTACTTGGGGGAAGGAGGTGCCTTTGTGGGAGTGGGTGTGGGTTTGTTGTATTGTCTCATGTTCTGAGAATAGATCGAAAAGGCGGTTTGTTTGGTTTGGAGCAGACAGTTTCTAGTAAGTCATTTGACAAGGCGCGTGTTTCTGTTTATGTGTATCCCACTGTGTCCGTTGTTGTAGACATTAGAAAAGAGAATGCATTAATGGATGTGTCCTGTCTAGTATAAATCTTCCCTATAATTCATCCTGCCCAATATATGAATGGACTGCAGCTTGTCTTATCGATGTGCAACACCTGCTATCTTTCTAAGTTGTTGTTTTCTTCCTGAATTCTGGCCACTCTCCAGAATGGGCTCAGGGATTTGGTTCCAAAATATGTATCACCTCCAAGCTTTGTGACATGGCCATGTAAAGGATAGTTGAAGAGAATGGCGAGCATCTCAGAAAACTCAGATATCTGTGTGACCAGGAAAGTCTCAGTGCAGAAACACTGCTTTGGGCTTTTTGCTTACTTATTGTTGTGTTGCACTGAATGTCAGGAAGGTCTTTGCCTCAGGCCACCCCTTTGTGAAGCCTGAAGAAAACAGTTTTCAAATGGAAATGAATGGGCCTCACCTGTGGTTCTTTGCTTAATTGCTTTGGAAAGGGATGTGTCTTTATCAGCCTCTTGGTCCTGTGTGTGGCTGTGACTTAGATTCTCAGCACCTGATGGATCTTAAGAATGATCCCATGTGAGCTTCCAAAACCAGAATGGCAAAAAATATCATTCATTGTGGATGAAGACCCTTGCCTTCCTCTGTTAGGTTCCTGCACTCCAACAAATATGAATAGGGATTCTGTGAGTCAAATGAGTTCTTCAAAGCCCTGCAGAGGTGCTTGTGTTTTCGCATGACTCTAAATCACCTAAAGAATCGATACCTAAAATCAGTAGCCCTCAAATTGGAGAAACATAGAAGTATTAACGGCAGGCTTATTTGTTCACTCTTGGTTCACAGCAACGGTGTCCAGGCTACCCTGACTTTAGGCAAATGAGGGGCAAACGAGCTGATTTTGGACACTGTCTTGGGCTGCACCCCTCATGGAAACCTCCAGCCAGAGTTTAAAATGATTGACTATATGGAATAAGGTGAGGGCCATGTGGGAGTGTTTTGGTTTTAATGTTGGTCATTTGTGTGGCATTGGAAAAAATGACTGGTTCCACGTGGGCTTGAACTCTGGTGTGATTCCCCTTAAACACTGGGTTTTGGAACTGAACTCAGAGAAGCATTGCTATGAATTTTGTTGGGACTTTAAGAGGCCACGCATGAAAGTCGCTCTTGGAAACTGAGACCTAGGCCCTGGGTAGATTTCCACAGAGGCCTGGGAATCTCAGCAAGGATATCACATGATTTTATTCTTAAAGAAATGGCAGCCACAGTTGAGAGTCAAAACACACATGCACCTCACATTGTAGACCTCAATGGGCCTGGCCTAATGTGACCTTTTGTCCATTCTTTGGGAAGCCTTGCCTGTGAGATTTCTCCAGAGATTTCATTGAAATGAGCTTCCTCACCATTTAATGTTTGCTGAATGAATTGAAACCCACAGTGCCTCCAACTTCATGCTTGAAAAATGGCTAGATAAATACCATGAAATTTTTGAAATTCTCCAGGTGGCACTGGAGAAACATTGGATGTCCTATTGCTGATCATGAGTATACCAGACAGTGCCTTGATTTACTGAGTTTCATGAAAATGGTGTAGAACAGAGATGCCAGTAAGTTGGAGCCTGCTGAGTAGTGGGTCTAGAGCAGTGCTGGGGAGGTGTTTGATAAAACATCCGTGGTAGGGCCATGTGGATCTACCATTGGATTCCAAATGGCTTGTAACTGACATGGTGCTGCCAGCAGACCCTTATATGTAAAGGCATCTTGTTATATGGAGAGTTTTAAGAGGAAAATTAAGAATCAGGTTGATATGGACAAGGGGGCAATGGGGCAAGCTGTGAGAGATAGAAGCCTAGTTGGTGCATTCTCTTGCAGACCCTGACCCACCACACGTGACAGAACTCCCTCCAGCACTGTGTCCCAGTTTAGCTGCTAGTATTTCGTGAAACAAATACCAAACTCACAGTGCAGCAGCCTAAACACCACAAAATTGGAGGAGGACCAAATGGCTTCACAGTCCACACGGGGTGACGGGGAGACACTTAGTCTCTAGTGACCTTAATTTACCTAAAAAGAGAGGATTCAGCACTGCTTCATCTTGTTCATTGGAAAATAAGAAACCATGTCCTCCAGGTCACATAGATGCAGACCCAGCTTTGATGGTCTCACTACAAAGGAAGCCAAATCTCATGAAAACAACATATATTTCAAGTGCGAAAGCTCAGAGGCAGTATCTCAAACAGTTTTTAGGCCAGCAGAGTTACAGGTTTGTGGAGTGTTTACCATGTCCCTTACTTTTGGAAACTCCTAAACCACCTCCAAGGTTGTGAACTCCTGAGCATTTTCCATTCCAGATATGTATTCACTGATTGTGTAACTCTTCTCCTCTAATTGTGTCTTACTTGGGGTGAAGGTAATGTCAAGGCATTGTTTTGGATGAGAGCGGGAGGATATTTGTGCAGCATATATTTACATACACATTGGATTCATTTTCCAATTTTTCATTCGAAGTACTGAATCTCTGACACTAACCCATACCTAGTAGACTCAGACTATTCATCCTAATATAATGGGGAAAATTAACCAAACACAATAGAAATACAAGCACTTCAGAGGAGACATGTTCTATAGTTGGACTTGACATTTGCATTATATGAGGTAGGAGTTATACATCTAGTCAAATTTTAATTGAAATATTCTCCATGTGTTTTTAAACTTAACAAATATGTGAATACTTGTTTCGAATTTCTGTAGCCTATTCACACATGTATATTTATATGCATATATAGAATCCTACCAGGTATCACACGTACATTTTTGTAAGGTGGATGTCTTGGCAGATACAAATTGTGAGAAGTCTTCACTCCTCCTAAATGCTGTTGGAAATGAAAATTCAACCTATAAGAGAGCGTCCTAGAAGAACAACATTATACATAAACTCATGTTCAGTAACATAAATATTTTTGCATCTGCGGATGATATATATTTACTGATGAATATCGATTGGCATTTATATTGGTACTTTTTAATGTCTGTGAGTGTTGTGTGTGTGTGTGTGTGTGTGTGTGTGTGTGTGTGTGTATAGATATAGATATAGATATACTCTCCAAAGTTTTCCAAATATGAAATATATGTGTCTAGTATACACTCTCTAAATTCATTCATGTTCATGTATGTTGATTTATAATCAACTTTTCACAAGATGATAATCAGAAATATTCATCCACCTGAAATACATATTTGTTTCCTAGTACTGACTACTAACTTCAGTGAAGGGTGCATACAAATCCTAATTATTCTACAGTATCTGACCCAGTCTAACATCAATGCAAGTAGACTCCTATGGGACATGATATGTAATTTGTCATTCATTTGTATTCGACACTGGTACATTATGGTTTCTTCAGTTTTTGCACATAATAGGATATACATTTCATCCACAAGTTCACAAATTAATAGGCATTTGTTTCAACATTAATCACTTCTTGCTTCAGAACACATGTATTGTCAGGGTTTCTTGACTGGTCTTTTCATGAGACTTCTTTCCAAACACATTATTTCGAATTTCCATAATCATTTTGAAGCAAAACTCACACACTCTTCATGATAAACCAAAACACTAATATTTCCATTAGATATATAACTGGTTGGAATGAATGATTGTATATCAATATACAATTTCCTTTTATTTTTCAGATATCAGTTCAATTCATTATTTAAAGTTCAAAAAAGTTATATTATTTATTCACAGTATGGTCTATTCGTGGTTTTTCTCTATGTTCATAGAAACAGGGTACACCTATTTGTACCCCCGATTCTAATTTTACATCTTCAATATATTGCTCCCAGAAATGGTGAAAGAAATACTCATGTCACCTCATTATCACAGTAATATTCTGGACAAAAAATGGAAAGGTCACACTTATGATTGTACCAAAGCCTAAATGGAAAGTGAACATGGATTTCTAAAAACATCCATGTCCAGGTTGCCTAATGCTGTCAATTGTCACTCCTATTGGTGACTACATATTTGTTTTTTCCTAATTTATATATTAAAACTCAACCCTGTTGAAAATGTCTAATTCTATCCCTCACTTTATACTTTGCCTGATTTCGTACTGTTTCCATTGATATCTGCTTTTCTACATATTTTCCCCAGTTCAACATAGTGTCTGACTCTTCATATGTGCTGACATTTACATTCACTCTATAACCAAAAGTCTATTGCTAAAGAACTTTTGGTCCAAATCCTATACTCACTCGTCTTCCTAAACCTACCGACTATCTTTCTAATCCTACTGAATATCCCTTTTTGACTGGATGTTCTCTTCTAAATTCAATCATCCAATGTACAAGGTCCTATGCCATTGTATATCAAATTATCTGAGACATCTTTGCAGAACATAATTCATAGCTAAGTATCCCAATCAAGGGCAAAACCCTTCTGGGCTTCAAAGCATACCTAGATTTCTTTTTTCATACTTATATTTCACCTCTATATTCTTGTAAATATTGCAGGTTCCCAATCCCATTATTCATCGCACAGAATCATTCGTCACCAAATCAAACCTGTTTTTAAACCCAAGTATACACTGTTCCCTCAATCATTTTACAGAAGAGCAGGGACAGAGGGGTTCTTACAATACAGGAAAGTTGGGGATCTTCCACCAGATGAGAACCTCAAATGTCCATGCACAAATGATACCTGGAGAAGTTGTAGGCAGGTATGAAGCACCTGAGAGAGCAAAAGTCAACTTCTATGGCAAACAACCTGGTCAGGATGAAGGGATGTGTCTGAATCTGCCTCTGTCTTCTTATTGTAGACAAGGTGGAACAATCCAGGCCTGAGTGGAGAGCTGTTCCCGGGTGCCAATGGTTGATATACATTCTACCTTATGAAAGTGTCACAGGAAGTAGGGGAAACCTCCATCTTATGTAACCCTTGGAAGCAACTGTTAGGACAAAGTGGTTGCCAAGGCAGTGACCTCATTCAGTTCCAAAGAATGTGACATACCTCATTTCCTTGGTGATGGAACTCTCTGAACTTGGTATCCAAGAACCAGGCACCCAGAGGCAGTCCCAGTCCCAGGCCTAGTGGGCTCACGTGTTTGGATTTACCAAGGACAGAGTCAGTTTTCTTGGTACCTAATGATGTGAGGATGGCCAAATGCCAGGAGAGCTCTGAAGATGGACCATTCCTGAGAAAACATGTAGTGGCTAACCACTTTTTCCTGACATCTTCACAGAGTTGGTCAAGGAAACAAGATCTGAGAGAAGACAGGCCATTTCGGGGGAACATAGTATGGCCCACCAGTCAGAGGACACTCCGGATAGTCACAGACCTACTTGGGGGAAGGAGGTGCCTTTGTGGGAG
Source organism: Callospermophilus lateralis (assembly GCF_048772815.1). Lineage (NCBI taxonomy): Eukaryota > Metazoa > Chordata > Mammalia > Rodentia > Sciuridae > Callospermophilus > Callospermophilus lateralis. The sequence continues at coordinate 413,156 of NW_027512633.1, forward strand.
TGGGTGTGGGTTTGTTGTATTGTCTCATGTTCTGAGAATAGATCGAAAAGGCGGTTTGTTTGGTTTGGAGCAGACAGTTTCTAGTAAGTCATTTGACAAGGCGCGTGTTTCTGTTTATGTGTATCCCACTGTGTCCGTTGTTGTAGACATTAGAAAAGAGAATGCATTAATGGATGTGTCCTGTCTAGTATAAATCTTCCCTATAATTCATCCTGCCCAATATATGAATGGACTGCAGCTTGTCTTATCGATGTGCAACACCTGCTATCTTTCTAAGTTGTTGTTTTCTTCCTGAATTCTGGCCACTCTCCAGAATGGGCTCAGGGATTTGTGTCCAAAATATGTATCACCTCCAAGCTCTGTGACATGGCCATGTAAAGGATAGTTGAAGAGAATGGCGAGCATCTCAGAAAACTCAGATATCAGTGTGACCAGGAAAGTCTCAGTGCAGAAACACTGCTTTGGGCTTTTTGCTTACTTATTGTTGTGTTGCACTGAATGTCAGGAAGGTCTTTGCCTCAGGCCACCCCTTTGTGAAGCCTGAAGAAAACAGTTTTCAAATGGAAATGAATGGGCCTCACCTGTGGTTCTTTGCTTAATTGCTTTGGAAAGGGATGTGTCTTTATCAGCCTCTTGGTCCTGTGTGTGGCTGTGACTTAGATTCTCAGCACCTGATGGATCTTAAGAATGATCCCATGTGAGCTTCCAAAACCAGAATGGCAAAAAATATCATTCATTGTGGATGAAGACTCTTGCCTTCCTCTGTTAGGTTCCTGCACTCCAACAAATATGAATAGGGATTCTGTGAGTCAAATGAGTTCTTCAAAGCCCTGCAGAGGTGCTTGTGTTTTCGCATGACTCTAAATCACCTAAAGAATCGATACCTAAAATCAGTAGCCCTCAAATTGGAGAAACATAGAAGTATTAACGGCAGGCTTATTTGTTCACTCTTGGTTCACAGCAACGGTGTCCAGGCTACACTGACTTTAGGCAAATGAGGGGCAAACGAGCTGATTTTGGACACTGTCTTGGGCTGCACCCCTCATGGAAACCTCCAGCCAGAGTTTAAAATGATTGACTATATGGAATAAGGTGAGGGCCATCTGGGAGTGTTTGGGTTTTAATGTTGGTCATTTGTGCAGCATTGGAAAAAATGACTGGTTCCACGTGGGCTTGAACTCTGGTGTGATTCCCCTTAAACACTGGGTTTTGGAACTGAACTCAGAGAAGCATTGCTATGAATTTTGTTGGGACTTTAAGAGGCCACGCATGAAAGTCGCTCTTGGAAACTGAGACCTAGGCCCTGGGTAGATTTCCACAGAGGCCTGGGAATCTCAGCAAGGATATCACATGATTTTATTCTTAAAGAAATGGCAGCCACAGTTGAGAGTCAAAACACACATGCACCTCACATTGTAGACCTCAATGGGCCTGGCCTAATGTGACTCTTGTCCATTCTTTGGGAAGCCTTGCCTGTGAGATTTCTCCAGAGATTTCATTGAAATGAGCTTCCTCACCATTTAATGTTTGCTGAATGAATTGAAACCCACAGTGCCTCCAACTTCATGCTTGAAAAATGGCTAGATAAATACCATGAAATTTTTGAAATTCCTATGACCAGGTGGCACTGGAGAAACATTGGATGTCCTATTGCTGATCATGAGTATACCAGACAGTGCCTTGATTTACTGAGTTTCATGAAAATGGTGTAGAACAGAGATGCCAGTAAGTTGGAGCCTGCTGAGTAGTGGGTCTAGAGCAGTGCTGCGGAGGTGTTTGATAAAACATCCGTGGTAGGACCATGTGGATCTACCATTGGATTCCAAATGGCTTGTAACTGACATGGTGCTGCCAGCAGACCCTTATATGTAAAGGCATCTTGTTATATGGAGAGTTTTAAGAGGAAAATTAAGAATCAGGTTGATATGGACAAGGGGGCAATGGGGCAAGCTGTGAGAGATAGAAGCCTAGTTGGTGCATTCTCTTGCAGACCCTGACCCACCACACGTGACAGAACTCCCTCCAGCACTGTGTCCCAGTTTAGCTGCTAGTATTTCGTGAAACAAATACCAAACTCACAGTGCAGCAGCCTAAACACCACAAAAAGTGGAGGAGGACCAAATGGCTTCACAGTCCACACGGGGAGACGGGGAGACACTTTGTCTCTAGTGACTTTAATTTACCTAAAAAGAGAGGATTCAGCACTGCTTCATCTTGTTCATTGGAAAATAAGAAACCATGTCCTCCAGGTCACATAGATGCAGACCCAGCTTTGATGGTCTCACTACAAAGGAAGCCAAATATCATGAAAACAACATATATTTCAAGTGCGGAAGCTCAGAGGCAGTTTCTCAAACAGTTTTTAGGCCAGCAGAGTTACATGTTTGTGGAGTGTTTACCATGTCCCTTACTTTTGGAAACTCCTAAACCACCTCCAAGGTTGTGAACTCCTGAGCATTTTCCATTCCAGATATGTATTCACTGATTGTGTAACTCTTCTCCTCTAATTGTGTCTTACTTGGGGTGAAGGTAATGTCAAGGCATTGTTTTGGATGAGAGCGGGAGGATATTTGTGCAGCATATATTTACATACACATTGGATTCATTTTCCAATTTTTCATTCGAAGTACTGAATCCCTGACACTAACCCATACCTAGTAGACTCAGACTATTCATCCTAATATAATCGGGAAAATTAACCCAACACAATAGAAATACAAGCACTTCAGAGGAGACATGTTCTATAGTTGGACTTGACATTTGCATTATATAAGGTAGGAGTTATACATCTAGTCAAATTTTAATTGAAATATTCTCCATGTGTTTTTAAACTTAACAAATATGTGAATACTTGTTTCGAATTTCTGTAGCCTATTCACACATGTATATTTATATGCATATATAGAATCCTACCAGGTATCACACGTACATTTTTGTAAGGTGGATGTCTTGGCAGATACAAATTGTGAGAAGTGTTCACTCCTCCTAAATGCTGTTGGAAATGAAAATTCAACCTATAAGAGAGCGTCCTAGAAGAACAACATTATACATAAACTCATGTTCAGTAACATAAATATTTTTGCATCTGTGGATGATATATATTTACTGATGAATTTCGATTGGCATTTATATTGGTACTTTTTAATGTCTGTGAGTGTTGTGTGTGTGTGTGTGTGTGTGTGTGTGTGTGTGTGTGTATAGATATAGATATACTCTCAAAGTTTTCCAAATATGAAATATATGTGTCTAGTATACACTCTCTAAATTCATTCATGTTCATGTATGTTGATTTATATTCTCAATTTCACAAGATTATAATCAGAAATATTCATCCACCTGAAATACATATTTGTTTCCTAGTACTGACTACTAACTTCAGTGAAGGGTGCATACAAATCCTAATTATTCTACAGTATCTGACCCAGTCTAACATCAATGCAAGTAGACTCCTATGGGACATGATATGTAATTTGTCATTCATTTGTATTCGACACTGGTACATTATGGTTTCTTCAGTTTTTGCACATCATAGGATATACATTTCATCCACAAGTTCACAAATTAATAGGCATTTGTTTCAACATTAATCACTTCTTGCTTCAGAACACATGTATTGTCAGGGTTTCTTGACTGGTCTTTTCATGAGACTTCTTTCCAAACACATTATTTTGAATTTCCATAATCATTTTGAAGCAAAACTCACACACTCTTCATGATAAACCAAAACACTAATATTTCCATTAGATATATAACTGGTTGGAATGAATGATTGTATATCAATATACAATTTCCTTTTATTTTTCAGATATCAGTTCAATTCATTATTTAAAGTTCAAAAAAGTTATATTATTTATTCACAGTATGGTCTATTCGTGGTTTTTCTCTATGTTCATAGAAACAGGGTACACCTATTTGTACCCCCGATTCTAATTTTACATCTTCAATATATTGCTCCCAGAAATGGTGAAAGAAATACTCATGTCACCTCATTATCACAGTAATATTCTGGACAAAAAATGGAAAGGTCACACTTATGATTGTACCAAAGCCTAAATGGAAAGTGAACATGGATTTCTAAAAACATCCATGTCCAGGTTGCCTAATGCTGTCAATTGTCAATCCTATTGGTGACTACATATTTGTTTTTTCCTAATTTATATATTGAAACTCAACCCTGTTGAAAATGTCTAATTCTATCCCTCACTTTATACTTTGCCTGATTTCGTACTGTTTCCATTGATATCTGCTTTTCTACATATTTTCCCCAGTTCAACATAGTGTCTGACTCTTCATATGTGCTGACATTTACATTCACTCTATAACCAAAAGTCTATTGCTAAAGAACTTTTGGTCCAAATCCTATACTCACTCGTCTTCCTAAACCTACCTACTATCTTCCTAATCCTACTGAATATCCCTTTTTGACTGGATGTTCTCTTCTAAATTCAATCATCCAATGTACAAGGTCCTATGCCATTGTATATCAAATTATCTGAGACATCTTTGCAGAACATAATTCAAAGCTAAGTATCCCAATCAAGGGCAAAACCCTTCTGGGCTTCAAAGCATACCTAGATTTCTTTTTTCATACTTATATTTCACCTCTATATTCTTGTAAATATTGCAGGTTCCCAATCCCATTATTCATCGCACAGAATCATTCGTCACCAAATCAAACCTGTTTTTAAACCCAAGTATACACTGTTCCCTCAATCATTTTACAGAAGAGCAGGGACAGAGGGGTTCTTACAATACAGGAAAGTTGGGGATCTTCCACCAGATGAGAACCTCAAATGTCCATGCACAAATGATACCTGGAGAAGTTGTAGGCAGGTATGAAGCACCTGAGAGAGCAAAAGTCAACTTCTATGGCAAACAACCTGGTCAGGATGAAGGGATGTGTCTGAATCTGCCTCTGTCTTCTTATTGTAGACAAGGTGGAACAATCCAGGCCTGAGTGGAGAGCTGTTCCCGGGTGCCAATGGTTGATATACATTCTACCTTATGAAAGTGTCACAGGAAGTAGGGGAAACCTCCATCTTATGTAACCCTTGGAAGCAACTGTTAGGACAAAGTGGTTGCCAAGGCAGTGACCTCATTCAGTTCCAAAGAATGTGACATACCTCATTTCCTTGGTGATGGAAATCTCTGAACTTGGTATCCAAGAACCAGGCACCCAGAGGCAGTCCCAGTCCCAGGCCCAGTGGGCTCACTTATTTGGATTTACCAAGGACAGAGTCAGTTTTCTTGGTACCTAATGATGTGAGGATGGCCAAATGCCAGGAGAGCTCTGAAGATGGACCATTCCTGAGAAAACAGGTAGTGGCTAACCACTTTTTCCTGACATCTTCACAGAGTTGGTCAAGGAAACAAGATCTGAGAGAAGACAGGCCATTTCGGGGGAACATAGTATGGCCCACCAGTCAGAGGACACTCCGGATAGTCACAGACCTACTTGGGGGAAGGAGGTGCCTTTGTGGGAGTGGGTGTGGGTTTGTTGTATTGTCTCATGTTCTGAGAATAGATCGAAAAGGCGGTTTGTTTGGTTTGGAGCAGACAGTTTCTAGTAAGTCATTTGACAAGGCGCGTGTTTCTGTTTATGTGTATCCCACTGTGTCCGTTGTTGTAGACATTAGAAAAGAGAATGCATTAATGGATGTGTCCTGTCTAGTATAAATCTTCCCTATAATTCATCCTGCCCAATATATGAATGGACTGCAGCTTGTCTTATCGATGTGCAACACCTGCTATCTTTCTAAGTTGTTGTTTTCTTCCTGAATTCCTGCCACTCTCCAGAATGGGCTCAGGGATTTGTGTCCAAAATATGTATCACCTCCAAGCTCTGTGACATGGCCATGTAAAGGATAGTTGAAGAGAATGGCGAGCATCTCAGAAAACTCAGATATCAGTGTGACCAGGAAAGTCTCAGTGCAGAAACACTGCTTTGGGCTTTTTGCTTACTTATTGTTGTGTTGCACTGAATGTCAGGAAGGTCTTTGCCTCAGGCCACCCCTTTGTGAAGCCTGAAGAAAACAGTTTTCAAATGGAAATGAATGGGCCTCACCTGTGGTTCTCTGCTTAATTGCTTTGGAAAGGGATGTGTCTTTATCAGCATCTTGGTCCTGTGTGTGGCTGTGACTTAGATTCTCAGCACCTGATGGATCTTAAGAATGATCCCATGTGAGCTTCCAAAACCAGAATGGCAAAAAATATCATTCATTGTGGATGAAGACTCTTGCCTTCCTCTGTTAGGTTCCTGCACTCCAACAAATATGAATAGGGATTCTGTGAGTCAAATGAGTTCTTCAAAGCCCTGCAGAGGTGCTTGTGTTTTCGCATGACTCTAAATCACCTAAAGAATCGATACCTAAAATCAGTAGCCCTCAAATTGGAGAAACATAGAAGTATTAACGGCAGGCTTATTTGTTCACTCCTGGTTCACAGCAACGGTGTCCAGGCTGCCCTGACTTTAGGCAAATGAGGGGCAAACGAGCTGATTTTGGACACTGTCTTGGGCTGCACCCCTCATGGAAACCTCCAGCCAGAGTTTAAAATGATTGACAATATGGAAGAAGGTGAGGGCCATGTGGGAGTGTTTTGGTTTTAATGTTGGTCATTTGTGTGGCATTGGAAAAAATGACTGGTTCCACGTGGGCTTGAACTCTGGTGTGATTCCCCTTAAACACTGGGTTTTGGAACTGAACTCAGAGAAGCATTGCTATGAATTTTGTTGGGATTTTAAGAGGCCACGCATGAAAGTCGCTCTTGGAAACTGAGACCTAGGCCCTGGGTAGATTTCCACAGAGGCCTGGGAATCTCAGCAAGGATATCACATGATTTTATTCTTAAAGAAATGGCAGCCATAGTTGAGAGTCAAAACACACAGGCACCTCACATTGTAGACCTCAATGGGCCTGGCCTAATGTGACCTTTTGTTCATTCTTTGGGAAGCCTTGCCTGTGAGATTTCTCCAGAGATTTCATTGAAATGAGCTTCCTCACCATTTAATGTTTGCTGAATATATTGAAACCCACAGTGCCTCCAACTTCATGCTTGAAAAATGGCTAGATAAATACCATGAAATTTTTGAAATTCCTATGACCAGGTGGCACTGGAGAAACATTGGATGTCCTATTGCTGATCATGAGTATACCAGACAGTGCCTTGATTTACTGAGTTTCATGAAAATGGTGTAGAACAGAGATGCCAGTAAGTTGGAGCCTGCTGAGTAGTGGGTCTAGAGCAGTGCTGGGGAGGTGTTTGATAAAACATCCGTGGTAGGGCCATGTGGATCTACCATTGGATTCCAAATGGCTTGTAACTGACATGGTGCTGCCAGCAGACCCTTATATGTAAAGGCATCTTGTTATATGGAGAGTTTTAAGAGAAAAATTAAGAATCAGGTTGATATGGACAAGGGGGCAATGGGGCAAGCTGTGAGAGATAGAAGCCTAGTTGGTGCATTCTCTTGCAGACCCTGACGCACCACACGTGACAGAACTCCCTCCAGCACTGTGTCCCAGTTTAGCTGCTAGTATTTCGTGAAACAAATACCAAACTCACAGTGCAGCAGCCTAAAAACCACAAAAAGTGGAGGAGGACCAAATGGCTTCACAGTCCACACGGGGAGACGGGGAGACGGGGAGACACTTAGTCCCCAGTGGCCTCAGTTTACCTATAAAGAGAGGATTCAGCACTGCTTCATCTTGTTCATTGGAAAATAAGAAACCATGTCCTCCAGGTCACATAAATGCAGACCCAGCTTTGATGGTCTCACTACAATGGAAGCCAAATCTCATGAAAACAACATATATTTCAAGTGCGGAAGCTCAGAGGCAGTTTCTCAAAAAGTTTTTAGGCCAGCAGAGCTCCATGTTTGTGGAGTGTTTACCCTGTCCCTTACTTTTGGTAACTCCTCTACCACCTCCAAGGTTGTGAACTCCTGAGCATTTTCCATTCCAGATATGTATTCACTGATTTTGTAACTCTTCTCTTCTAATTGTGCCTTACTTGGGGTGAAGGTAATGTCAAGGCATTGTTCTGGATGAGAGCGCGAGGATATTTGTGCAGCATATATTTACATACACATTGGATTCATTTTCCAATTTTCCATTTGAAGTACTGAATCCCGGACACTAAAACTTACCTAGTAGACTCAGACTATTCATCCTAATATAATGGGGAAATTTAACCCAACACAATAGAAATACAAGCACTTCAGAGGAGACATTTTTTATAGTTGGACTTGACATTTGCATTATATAAGGTAGGAGTTATAAATCTCGTCAAATTTTAATTGACATATTCTCCATCTCTTTTTAAACTTAACAAATATGTGAATTCTTGTTTCCTTTTTCTGTAGCCTATTCACACATGTATATTTATATGCATATATAGAATCCTACCAGGTATCACACATACATTTTTGTGAGGTGGCTGTCTTGGCAGATACAAATTGTGAGAAGTGTTCACTCCTCCTAAATGCTGTTATAAATGAAAATTCAACCTATAGGAGAACGTCCTAGTAGAACAAAATTATGCATAAACTCATGTTCAGTAAAATAAATATTTTTGCATCTGTGGATGATATATATTTACTGATGAATTTCGATTGGCATTTATATTGGTACTTTTTAATGTCTGTGAATGTTGTGTGTGTGTGTGTGTGTCTGTGTGTGTGTGTGTGTCTGTGTGTGTGTGTGTGTCTGTGTGTGTGTATAGACATAGATATATATATATACTCTCCAAATTTTTCAAAATATGAAAAAATGTGTCTAATATATACTCTCTAAATTCATTCATGTACATGTATGTGGATTTATAATCAACTTTTCACAAGAGTATAATCAGAAATATTCATCCACCTGAAATACATATTTGTTTCATAGTACTGAAACCTAACTTCAGTGAATGGTGCATACAAATCCTAATTACTCTAAAGTAACTGACCCAGTCTAACATCAATGCAAGAAGACTCCTATGGGACATGATATGTAATTTGTCATTCATTTGTATTCGACCCTGGTACATTATTGTTTCTTCAGTTTTTGCACATCATAGGATATACATTGCATCCACAAGTTCACAAATTAATAGGCATTTGTTTCAACTTTAATCACTTCTTGCTTCAGAACACATGTATTGTCAGGGTTTCTTGACTGGTCTTTTCATCAGACTTCTTTCCAACACATTATTTTGAATTTCCATAATCATTTTGAAGCAAAACTCACACACTCTTCATGATAAACCAAAACACTAATATTTCCAATAGATATATAACTGGTTGGAATGAATGATTGTATATCAATATACGATTTCCTTTAATTTTTCAGATATCAGTTGAATTCATTATTTAAAGTTGAAAAAATTATATTATTTATTCACAGTATGGTCTATTCATGCTTTTTTTCTATGTTCATAGAAACAGGGTACACCTCTTTGTACCCCGATTCTAATATTACATCTTCAATATATTGCTCCCAGAAATGGTGAAAGAAATACTCATGTCACCTCATTATCACAGTAATATTCTGGACAAAAAATGGAAAGGTCACACTTATGATTGTACCAAAGCCTAAATGGAAAGTGAACATGGATTTCTAAAAACATCCATGTCCAGGTTGCCTAATGCTGTCAATTGTCAATCCTATTGGTGACTACATATTTGTTTTTTCCTATTTATATATTCAAACTCAACACTGTTGAAAATGTCTAATTCTTCCCTCACTTTATACTTTGCCTGATATCGTAATGTTTCTATTGTTATCTGCTTTTCTACATATTTTCCCCAGTTCAACATAGTGACTGACTCTTCATATGTGCTGACATTTACATTCACTCTATAACCAAAACTCTATTGCTAAAGAACTTTTGGTCCAAATCCTGTACTCACTCTTCTTCCTAAACCTACCGACTATCTTCCTAATCCTACTGAATATCCCTTTTTGACCTGATGTTCTCTTCTAAATTCTATCATCCAATGTACAACGTCCTATGCCATTGTAATTCAAATTATCTGAGACATCTTTGCAGAACATAATTCAAAGCTAAGTATCCCAATCAAGGGCAAAACACTTCTGGGCTTCAAATCATACCTAGATTTCTGTTTTCATACTTATATTTCACCTCTATATTCTTGTAAATATTGCAGGTTCCCAATACCATTATTCATCGCACAGAATCATTCGTCACCAAATCAAACCTGTTTTTAAACCCAAGTATACACTGTTCCCTCAATCATTTTACAGAAGAGCAGGGACAGAGGGGTTCTTACAATACAGGAAATTTGGGGATCTTCCACCAGATGAGAACCTCAAATGACCATGCACAAATGATACCTGGAGAAGGTGTAGCCAGGTATGAAGCACCTGAGAGAGCAAAAGTCATCTTCCATGGCAAACAACTTGGTCAGGATGAAGGGATGTGTCTGAATCTGCCTCTGTCTTCTTACTGTAGACAAGATGGAACAATCCAGGCCTGAGTGGAGAGCTGTTCCCGGGTGCCAATGGTTGATATACATTCTACCTTATGAAAGTGTCACAGGAAGTAGGGGAAACCTCCATCTTATGTAACCCTTGGAAGCAACTGTTAGGACAAAGTGGTTGCCAAGGCAGTGACCTCATTCAGTTCCAAAGAATGTGACATACCTCATTTCCTTGGTGATGAAACTCTCTGAACTTGGTATCCAAGAAGCCAGACACCCAGAGGCAGTCCCAGTCCCAGGCCCAGTGGGCTCACTTGTTTGGATTTACCAAGGACAGAGTCAGTTTTCTTGGTACCTAATGATGTGAGGATGGCCAAATGCCAGGAGAGCTCTGAAGATGGACCATTTCTGAGAAAACAGGTAGTGGCTAACCACTTTTTCCTGACATCTTCACAGAGTTGGTCAAGGAAACAAGATCTGAGAGAAGACAGGCCATTTCGGGGGAACATAGTATGGCCCACCAGTCAGAGGACACTCCGGATAGTCACAGACCTACTTGGGGGAAGGAGGTGCCTTTGTGGGAGTGGGTGTGGGTTTGTTGTATTGTCTCATGTTCTGAGAATAGATCGAAAAGGCGGTTTGTTTGGTTTGGAGCAGACAGTTTCTAGTAAGTCATTTGACAAGGCGCGTGTTTCTGTTTATGTGTATCCCACTGTGTCCGTTGTTGTAGACATTAGAAAAGAGAATGCATTAATGGATGTGTCCTGTCTAGTATAAATCTTCCCTATAATTCATCCTGCCCAATATATGAATGGACTGCAGCTTGTCTTATCGATGTGCAACACCTGCTATCTTTCTAAGTTGTTGTTTTCTTCCTGAATTCCTGCCACTCTCCAGAATGGGCTCAGGGATTTGTGTCCAAAATATGTATCACCTCCAAGCTCTGTGACATGGCCATGTAAAGGATAGTTGAAGAGAATGGCGAGCATCTCAGAAAACTCAGATATCAGTGTGACCAGGAAAGTCTCAGTGCAGAAACACTGCTTTGGGCTTTTTGCTTACTTATTGTTGTGTTGCACTGAATGTCAGGAAGGTCTTTGCCTCAGGCCACCCCTTTGTGAAGCCTGAAGAAAACAGTTTTCAAATGGAAATGAATGGGCCTCACCTGTGGTTCTCTGCTTAATTGCTTTGGAAAGGGATGTGTCTTTATCAGCATCTTGGTCCTGTGTGTGGCTGTGACTTAGATTCTCAGCACCTGATGGATCTTAAGAATGATCCCATGTGAGCTT